>NC_134835.1:38643232-38722030 GCF_004210375.1 Tachypleus tridentatus
ACGAGAAGAATATTGCAAAATTTTAAATAATCTGGATATAACTCTCCACTCTAATAACCATAAATAAAATCGCAAAAACAATTATACGTACCCATTACCGGGTAGATATTTAATTCTGATCCATGTAGACAGCTTCCTTTGGTCTGAAGTTAATATTATTAAACTTTTTGATAGACTTGTGAAAGTGATAATAGTATGTTCTGTACTATATTGTCTTTTTTTTCTCCAATTGGTTTCAGGCGCACACCTAAAAAAAAAAAGGTACAATGAAATAACGTTTTTCTGAATGGTGAAAGATTTATCTTACAAGTTTTGTTTGTGCAATTAATTTAAAATAAGTTGTATGTGTCCTTGAACTTTTCATTTTGAAATATACTTTCTTTTTCCACCTGTCAAAGGAAAATTGTGTGATTTTCTCAATTGGTTGTCAGGTTTTTTTCTGATTGTTCAGTAAAACGAATAATGACTGAAAGTCCTGTCCACTTCGTGATAGTTAGATTACAGGTTACAAGGGGTTTAATTCCAATCTGTTTGGTCCGGCAATACCAGGTAGTTACGGCACTCGACTCGTAATCCAAAGGTTGTATGTTCTACTCCTTATCACACCAAATATGCTCGCCCTTTAAGCCGTGGGGCGTTATAATATGACGGTCAATCCCACTATTCCTTGGTGAAAGAGTAGCCCAAGAGTTGGCGGTGGGTGATGATGACCAGCTGATCAATGCTGTTATTTCGTCAACATGTTGATTTCATGTTTGCTAAAATATACACAATTTGTTGTCTTTTTGTGTGGGTTTATTTTTAAGAAGATATTTTCGTTAACAACAATGTATTTAAATACATTCCACTTCCCCTTGTTAGTTGTAACTTTTAATAACAGTTTTTTTTAACAACTTATTTTGAGTTTCAGTTTAACAATATCAAAATAAATGAATATGAAAACCTAGCGAGATAGAAAATTGATTCGTATTTTACTGGAAGCTTCCGGCCTCTCATATTTTTCACAAAAACGCCCCTCAGGTGGTACAGCGGAATGTCTGCGGACTTACAATGCTAAAATCCGGGTTTTGATACCCGTGATGGGCAGATGACAGATATCCCTTTGTGTAGTTTTTTGCTGTAAAACGTAATGTTTTATAGCGTTGGTTGATAATTCAACAAAGTCTCATTTAATAACACTGTACAAGTCTGTAGCCAATCGTTTCTATTTCCAGCCAACTCATTGCTGCCTTTAACGTGTCTGATTCGCTCGTTTATGTTTTTAATAAATCTATGCACTTTCTTCTGAAGAATGACTGATGTCAATTTTTTCTGAATTTACTATGCCATTCATATGTTTATCTTTTAACGTTTACCTATTAAGTAGAGTAAAGTAGAGAATAATAGTGTTCACTTAGTCGTACGCTTAATGTGAAATTAACATTTTGTGCTCTCTACAATTTCAGCCTGGTTGGTCTAAGAAATATTACTGTCTCGAGCATAAGTCTTTAGGTGTGAGGTTTGCGACCGTACGACCCGTGTGTCTCTAATTCTGTCACTCCGTCATGTCACGGTACTTCCAAGTGTAGTATTTTGTCAAGAGAATGAACGACGACTGAGGAACGTAGAAAGTGGATGTTGAAATGTTCGGTACGTTAAGTTAAACATGTGAAGATTAGATCTAGACCAACTTAAGCCTGTTAACACATCAATCTTCATCTAAACATAGCAGTTTCATTGTGATCCAGTTTAAAAACTTTTTAAAACCTAACACATCTAACTTCGGTCGTTATCTAGTTTATCACAGATTCCGATCTAACTATATTAATAGAGTATATGTTGTGTGTCAACTTTATCTGTACTGAAATTTAACTATAATTCTGGTTTCACTTTTATCATTATTCTAAAGTTTCCTGGATTTAATAAAGTAATATTTTGATATTTGTTCTCGGTCTCTGTTTCTTTGTAATAATTTAGTTTCTTGTTTGCTATATTACTTAGCATACTACACGATGTGCAGTTTTTTTGCTAACTAATGAGTTAAAACTAATGATGTCGTTAAATTAAAACTAATTAGGCAATACTGGTGTAGTTTATGACACAAAGATGTATGATGTTTACGTACTTGCCTTTTCAAATCAGAAATTGAAATATTTTCAAAGCTACAACTCCACGTGAGGTAGCTCAACTAATTTCAAAATGTCATAATAAATTATAAGAACTTATTTTTCTGTAAAATACTGTAAAAACAGTAAATGATGGGAAAGTTTTCGAGGAAAAAGTATGAAAAATCTTATAAAGAGGAAAACGTGAACTGAGTTTACAGACCAGAATTGTTAACACTGTAAAACTGTGCTTCGGAAACACGAAATCTGTAAATTCAATATAAAATAGACGAATGTAGATAATATAGTGGAATGCGAAATCCAAACCAAAGTAAGATTATAGAAGTGAATGACTTATTATATCACTAGACAGAAAGAAACCAAGACAACTTAAATCTGGAATTCGAATATTGTGATAAATTAAGAAACTACAATGGAATTCTACAACGGATAACAAATTATTTGAAAAGATCACGAAAACAACACAAATCACTCATGACGGCTTGAAAGATATAGGGGAAGCTTTGATGTTTCAACAACCTCACTGAACTAGAGTATTATAGGACTTATATATATATATATAAATCATCTGCTCGCTTCGATATAGTGAATATAAAGTTTTAAAAAATTATAACTTTTGCGGGCTTTACAAATCCAAGTGTTTTTTTTCATTTCACATTCTGATACAGAATTTGACATGTATCGAATAATTCAAAACATTCTACCAAGAATAGGAAGTTTCTGATTCTCTTCTTTTTATAAGAATTTCATCAACATAGAATATGTTTTTCGTACCATTCATAGACTAGATATGACATTTATGGCAAACAGGGGTTCATTTTAAGTCTGGATTCTTTATGACATTAATTGTAATTAGTAAAAATCACAATCAAAGTTAAGGTGTCCGTTTTAACTCACCTTCTCTCAACAGATTAGTAAAACCTGGTTCACATTTGTTTATCCTTTTATTTAAACATTTAAAAAATACGAAATAAAATAAACTGCTTAAAATAGAAATTTAAAACATATTACATTTTTAGTTAATTAAGATAAGTAGTTTTAAGACCGAGCTCATTAATAATGAAAGTAAAAATTATTTCCTAAACAGATTACTACGAAACGGCAATACAATACAAAGAGGACTTTTATTCTGTGAAAATTCAAGCTTAAAATAAAGTTTGTGAAATTCCAATCCATAGTTCGAAAGTTTTACTAAGTGAAGATCTTAATGTGTCTTCCAGCTTCAGTCAGACACATTAAATTCACATTTAATACACTATGCACTTTAATGAAGTTTTTCTCGACTTTACGACAATGAAATAGACAACTTGTTCTTTTTTACTCGTACTGATTAGCGAACCGCCTCTTTTCCTCTCCTTTCACGAGCACGCGTGACTTAACGATTTAATTGCATTGTGAACCTTGGAATTAATAGGACTTATGCTGCATTTTTGTATCGTTTTCTTACCGTTACACATAACTACATCTAACTTTCCGGACTGCTGTCATTTAAAATGCAGTCTTTCGAATAATGGTCTTAAATGTTTCGTGAAATAGAATATTAAAAGCTATGTTACCAAGCTACGAGTTTATGGAATACGAAACAACACTAGAGAATAATGGAACGAAAAGTATTAAATAATCACCGTCATTTGTGAAAATTTTAGAGAAAAAGTGCTAAGCCTTTATCTAAATATAAAATGGACGATCTACATAACGTTTATATGTCGATTGTTCTCTTTTTTTTTATTATTCCATTTATTTCAAGATATCGTTGCGAACGAGCTTCAGGTTCGTAGACGTCACAAAATTAGAAACACGGAACGTAACAGAGATAACGTTACACTATAACATTAAAGAAATATCTAAAATATGCGTAATTTTACCGAATTGTGCATTACCTAAACAATATGAAGGCACTAGACATCTCTAGCAGATTTAAAAAAAAAACACATAAAAGTAAAAAATAGGAAGATAAATAAATACGACTGAGATATTTCGAGTCCCTGCTAGTACAGCGGTAAGTCTACGGACTTGCGATACTATAATGAGGGGTTCGCTTCCACTCGGTGGGCTCAACATATAACCCGCTTTGAAGGGGGTGATAGGAGGTTATCAATGGCCTCTTGCAATTTCATGCCTCTGCTAGTAGAGCGGTAAGTCTACGGATTTGCAACGCTAAAATCAGCAGTTGGATTCTCCTCGATGGGCTCAGCAGATAGCCCAATGTGGCTTTGCTGCAAGAAAACACCCACGCAAATATTTCGAAGCGTACACATGTTTGAATTTTCTGTTTTCTTTTCACTTGAAATAAACAAACATATGATAGTATTAGCAAGATACAAAAAGTGATAATTTAGTTTTCTCCCTAAGAGCTAGGTTAAATATGAATGTGTTCATCTTAAATGTTCTAATATGAATCATATAATTTAAATAACAGTCAATAAGTCTGGAAAATAACCTTCTTGCTCATACAATCAAGAGTATTGTGTAACGGTTTACTTATTTCTATTTATTATCCCAAAAATATCCGAACATATAACTGCATTACTCCAGACGAGTCTTTCATCAATGTATATTTTAGGAATACAGAGAAAAATGCTTTGTAAATTAAAATCAACTAAATTATATCATCAAACAGGAAAGGTTTTGATTTAACACCAAGTGAATGATATTTTTAAGCGAAAGAAGTTTTAATTTAACACCAAGTGAATGATATTTTTAAGCGAGAGAGGTTTTAATTTAACACCAAGTGAATGCTGTTTTCAAAACAGAGAGGTTTTAATTTAATACCAAGTGAATGATATTTTTAAGGGGAAGAAGTTTTAATTTAACACCAAGTGAATGATATTTTTAAGCGAGAGAGGTTTTAATTTAACACCAAATGAATGCTGTTTTCAAAACAGAGAGGTTTTAATTTAATACCGAGTGAATGATATTTCCAAGCAGAAGACGTTTTAATTTAACACCAAGTGAATGATATTTTTAAGCGAGAGAGGTTTTAATTTAACACCAAGTGAATGATATTTTCAAGCGGAGAAGTTTTAATTTAACACCAAGTGAATGATATTTTTAAGCGAGAGAGGTTTCCAATTTAACACCAAGTGAATGATATTTTCAAGCGGGAGAAGTTTTAATTTAACACCAAGTGAATGATATTTTCAAGCGGGAGAAGTTTTAATTTAACACCAAGTGAATGATATTTTCAAGCGAGAGAGGTTTCAATTTAACACCAAGTGAATGATATTTTCAAGCGGGAGAAGTTTTAATTTAACACCAAGTGAATGATATTTTAAGCGAGAGAGGTTTCCAATTTAACACCAAGTGAATGATATTTTCAAGCGGGAGAAGTTTTAATTTAACACCAAGTGAATGATATTTTTAAGCGAGAGAGGTTTCCAATTTAACACCAAGTGAATGATATTTTCAAGCGGGAGAAGTTTTAATTTAACACCAAGTGAATGATATTTTTAAGCGAGAGAGGTTTCCAATTTAACACCAAGTGAATGATATTTTCAAGCGGGAGAAGTTTTAATTTAACACCAAGTGAATGATATTTTTAAGCGAGAGAGGTTTCCAATTTAACACCAAGTGAATGATATTTTCAAGCGGGAGAAGTTTTAATTTAACACCAAGTGAATGATATTTTCAAGCGGGAGAAGTTTTAATTTAACACCAAGTGAATGATATTTTTAAGCGAGAGAGGTTTCCAATTTAACACCAAGTGAATGATATTTTCAAGCGGGAGAAGTTTTAATTTAACACCAAGTGAATGATATTTTTAAGCGAGAGAGGTTTCCAATTTAACACCAAGTGAATGATATTTTCAAGCGGGAGAAGTTTTAATTTAACACCAAGTGAATGATATTTTTAAGCGAGAGAGGTTTCCAATTTAACACCAAGTGAATGATATTTTCAAGCGGGAGAAGTTTTACTTTCACTCTAAGTATTTTTTTAATTTCTCGCAAAGCTACACGATGGCTATCTGCGCTAACCGTCACTAATTAACCAGTGTAATAATAGAAGGAAGGAATCTTCTCATCACCACCCACCACCAATTCTTGGACTACTCTTTTACGAACGAATAGTGAGATTCACCGTCGCACTATATATTTCCAAGCGAGAGATATTTAAATTTAACATCAAATTAATGGTATATTAAAGCGTGCGAGATTTTAATTTAACACTTAGTGAATGCTACTTTTAAGCGAGAGGGGTTTTGATTTAACACCAGGTGAATACTATTTTAAAGCAAGACAGGTTTTAATTTAACGCCCAGTGGACGCTATTTTCAAACCAAAGCGTTTTAATTTAACAATAAGAGAATGCTATTTTCAAGCGATGGAGGTTTAAATTTAACATCAACTCTGTGCTATTTTCAAGCGAGTGACGTTTTAATTTAACACCAAGTAAACGCCATTTTCAAGCGATAAAAGGTTTTAATTTAACACTAAGTGAATGCTGATTTCAACCGGGAGAGGTTTTAATTTAACAGCAGGTGAAGCATATTTTCAAGCGAGATAGGTTTCAATTTAATACCAAGTGAATGATATTTTCAAGCGTGAGAGGTGTTAATTTAACACCAAATGAATGATATTTTCAAGCGAGAGAGGTTTTAATTTAACACCAAATGAATGATATTTGTAAGAATGAGAGGTTTTAGTTTAACACCCCGTGAATGCTATTTTCAAGCGGGAGAGGTTTTAGTTTAACACCAAGTGAATGATATTTTCAAGCGGGAGAGGTTTTAGTTTAACACCAAGTGAATGATATTTTCAAGCGAGGAAACGAACAAGTAGATATGCGTCTAATGACCAACAGTTTTAAGGATTTTTTTTTATTTCTTTCTCTCAGAACTATATCAAGTAATAAAGTCCAGAAATGGATTGTGTGATTATGGATTCTTTTTTTAGTCTGTTATGTGTTTCTCTTCCTGTTGTCAACTGGATACAGTTTCGAAAGTGTGGAACAGTGAAACATGTTATTCCATAGTAGGTGTATAGATACGAAGATAGTACAGGTAGAAGTGACTCAAGCAGAATGATGCCAAATTGACGTAGCCTGTTTAGTTGAGTTCTGATAATAAACATGTAGTTATGTCTCTTGATAAATGCAAGCGTAAACAATAAATTATCATTTGAGGGACACAAGGCAGTCCTTAAAATCCTTTGATATTTGCATATGCATCTGGAGGAGCTAACTGAACCATAATCAAAATGTTAATGTAATCATATCATCTAAGAATTATTATCCTATGCATGTGTGAACTAGGTATTTATTAGTGTAGATGCGCTTATGTTCATATTTTGATAGAAATTATGGCAAATACACTGTTTTATTTGTTGTAGCGTCTGTTTACTCACTCAAATATCTAGTCGATTTCAAAGATGTCACTATGGTTCGTTTTAGAATTTCGCACAAAGCTACGCGAGGGCTACCTGTGCTAGCCGTCCATAATTTTGCAGGGCAAGATCTAGTCATCACCACCCACTGCCAACTCTTAGGCTACTCTTTTACCAACGAATAGTGGGATTAACCGTCTCATTATAATGCCCCCACGACTGAAAGGAGGAGCATGTTTTGTGCTACCGGGGATTCAAACCCGCGACTCTCGAATTACGAATCGAACGCTTAACCAACCTGGCCAATAAGCATGAGTTTTTAAATCTCCATTGATCGTAATTTGGCAGTTTAAGTGCATATAACACATCTTGTTTTATACCCACTTCTATTATAGTCAATACATCTGCACGTCTAACAGTTCAGTGTGATGCTTTCTGGTGCGTATAGTTTAAACATCAGAAAACATCACAAGTAAATCCCTGTAATAGTCGTTAGACGTCAGTTTTCTGAGGGTATGTCTAAAGCCAATGGTTTACAGAAGCTATAAAACAGATATATTACCACAAAGAATGAAGACTTTTGTCCATTTTCATCATTACGGATTATACTTCAACGTAAGGTATCAAAAGTCTTACTGCACTTTAATATTGTCTTAAAATAATTAGTCTAATTAGTACATTAACCTCATATCGTCTTTTATAAAAGTGCAGCGACAGGTGAATGAAGCTAAGAAAGAAGCAAGCCTTTCATTATCGTCAATAGCAGACTAGTGGAGAATGTGAAACGTTTATGGGCGTTTAATAAATCATATAGTTTGGAAAACTTACGCAGATCTGAATTTTTACGTTTTCCAGGATATAACATAAAAAAACGTAACAAATAAACATTCATACATATAGCTATCTAATGGATTATTCGTTTGTTGTTGTTGTTTACTTTATAGCAATGTTTCGATCACCCATGCGTCCATCGCCGGGTAAACTGTTGTCTCTTGTACGAAACACTGAGCGAGCTACGAAGCACAGATTATCTGACGATGAACGCGTAAGTCTTCGAAACGTTGTTACAAAATTAAGCAAAATCAATAAATAATCCACTCAAAAGCTCTTTTCCTTGGCTTTTATTCAAAGTATACAATTGATTTCCTCTCCTTACTACGCCAAATACCGCGCTAATTTCAGCAGTTAACGAAACGGCAGATTTGGGTTGTCTTAATCACAATATCAAACTCAGATGAAATATAAGGGCTGAATGTGAAATGACAACGTCACGCACGCCATTTATCTTTCATTAAATATTTCAACTAGACGTTATGATCCACGTGAAACATGAAATATCAAGGTGTGAAGCAGGAAATATCAAGGTGTGAAAATATTCAGTTGACTAACGAAAACTTGAAATTAGGGGAGTAATATTCTGCTATGTACATAGTTACTGGTATAAGATGTGATTTTATGTTTGTGAAAGATTATTTGCTGTAGTAAGTTTTCTTTAATTCTGTATCTCCGCTGAAATTTCGCCAGGTCTTGTCCATGGAAAGAAAAACGTAAATTTTAAAATATTGTAAACTTCTATGAAAATACAAATATTTATTTTTTCATGTTTTTGAATTTTGTTTTCTTTTAGTGCAAATTTACAAAATTAACTTTACATACGAGAAATCGAATCCTAATTTCAGCATTGTAAGTCTGTAAACTTACCACTGACCCCCCCCCCCTGAGGAAATGATGTATTGGAACTTTCCAAAGATATCAACAACTATTTCTAAAATTATAGGATATGCCAAATCCTATAATGTCCTTTGAGTCTGCTCTAGATATTCAGTACAACGAAACTGGGAATATTTTGTCATTCATTAACGCTATGTCATTGAATTGAATCAAAAGGATTTTCAAGTATATATTAAATTAAACAATGGATAATTAGGTAATTTTACAACCCCTCATGCACAAGGCCTAAACATAGATCCAAGATATACAATAGTAGCTGAATGTCAACGTAAAGTGTTACATTACTCTTAGTCATTTAGTGAACAAATACTTAGCTTTTACAGACTAGCACAAAAGTTCTTGGTTGTCTGTCAACACTCAGTATTAGACCGTTAAAGTTATTCAGTAAACAAACACTTGTCTTCCCTTGATCGACAATGAACACTCAGTGTTAGACAGTTATGTTATTCAGTTAAGAAATGTCTAGTTTCTGCACTTCTAAAAGAAGTCCTTGGTCCAAAGTTAACATTCAGTATTGGATAGTTAAGTTTTCTGATTAAGATACACCTATATCTTACAAACCAACACGAAGTTCTTCATCCACAGTTAATATTCACTATCAGACAGTTAAAAGCCTATCTTCCCTAAACCACATTCACAACATTTCATTGTTAAACATACACTGTTAACACACAATGTTAAATCTTTGTGTGAATGAATATTTAGCATTTAAAGCCAACATGAAGACCTCGGCCAACTGTGAACACTCAGCATTAGACAACCAAATATATTTGGCCTCACCACTCTGGCATTAAGATCTACTATGAGCATTTAATATTGTAAGTTTAGATTCATGGAATATTAAGTTCAACCATTGTTTAATAATTCATTAGAGTGAAATCAAAACATAGTGCTGAAAATTGTGTATATTTAAACTGGAAAATTTTATGGACCTCTCGTATCCAATGAATGAATTAAAAGAACTGCAGTCCTCAAATTAAAGGGAAAATAAAGTCCATAAAAGTTTCCACGTGTACCATTTCTTTTAATTCTATTAAAAGCACTTGTTTTTGTTTCTTTGTGATTTTAAAGTTTTATATCATTCGTTATGGTTAGGGAACGTTTTGTTATTTACTGCACTTTATTGTGTAATTAAGTCAAAAGTCAGTTTTTATAATGAATGCCAGTAATTCTCTGTAATTGTGGTTTTTTTATTGTTCTGTAAATACGTATAATTAAAAATGGTCGCATTTGATTGTTGCTTTAGAATCTTTGCGAAAAGCTACAAAACGAACATGTCTAGTCTCTCCTAATTTTGAATTGATATGGTAAAAGGAAAACAGTCAGTCAAGAACACCCGTCGACAAGTCATGATATACTGTTATCTATTCGAATATAGATATTAGAATAGTTGGATATGCCCACCGTCGTTCATATAGAGCACCCACGTTTTAGCGACACTGGGTAGTAACGATGGACTCTCGAATTCACAATTCGGTCACGTTAATCACTGGACTACACCCAGACTACAATGAATAGTAAACGCTTGATCTAATTACATTCAAGATGGCGTGAGGAGAACTAACGCGTTTTGTTTATCCCGTATATACAAGGAACTATAATCTAGTTAGGGCAATCTCAGGTTTGAGCGATTTTATTATAAACACGAAAAAAAACTGTTGAGCAGAAAGTTTTCTTATGGCCAACGCATTTTAATAAAATAACACAAACAGCAAAAATATATTTACGTTTTAGATCAATCTTTAGTAAAGAGCGCTTAGTTTAGTTTCACGGCTCTTGTTTTGGTGATGTTTGTTTACTTAATCTAAGCTGTAACGGTTTTATTTCGCGAATCTACAAAACCGAGAGATAAAGGAAACGTGATAAAATAACACACCAGTTAGGAAACCGAAGTTTGCTACAAAAAAAAAAGTACGTAAACACTTCTAAACTGTTAAATGTTAACATTCATTGCAACATTTCTAGTGTAAATAACATTATTCCTCGATTGATAAGGTTTGCTACAATTAAAGACTTGAGCAATTAAAACTTTTGATATAAAGAGTTTTCTTTAAGCCTCTACAAACTCGTATAAAATTCTTAAAAAGAAACAATAACAATAAAAAATCTCAGCATGATTCGAAGAGTTGCGTCATTTACATGAACAGAATGGAAATCAATTATAATACTAAAAACATAAACCACGCAAATGAGAACTTATATATTTTCATATAAATAATTATTAATGATAATTGAAATCTGTTCTAACTCTTCTCAGCTAAATCACTGAAGTTTATTGAATACTCTTAGACACATTCCAGTTTTTTTATTATTTCTTATTTGTACTTAACTACTCAAGTAATTCACTAAAACCTCGTAAAATAAAGATCATCTTGTCTTTAAAAAACTTCACGACATATCTGGCTAAGCCTAATAAGTATGACTTTCACATTTCTGCCTATCTATAAATAAATACGATCAATATAACATACATCAAAAAACTCTGAGAAAAAGCACTTAAAGTGGTCGTCTTTTCTAGCTTAGCGTAATCAAATCAAATAAATATCGCTTTTTATAATTCATTAGTTGTGTCTCGAATGCCAAATAAAAAAATTAATGAAACTTTTTATAAGGACAAAATTCTTTGGGTGGTTATATAGAAATTATTGTCTGTTGTAATGTTTTCGAATAGTTGCATATTTGTGTTATTTGCAATACTTTCTACATAACAGAAAAACTGTTGCCCGAACAATTGAAAATTTTGTTTGCGTGATAATAGGTGTTTCTGAAAAATTACACAAAAAGTCTTATGATTAATACTAATCAATAAATACAGTAAGTGAGAGTTTGTTTGTTTGTTTTTGAATTTCGCACAAAGCTACTCGAGGGCTATCTGTGCTAGCCTTCCCTCTAGTCTTACACTGCCAACCGCCAACTCTTGGGCTACTCTTTTACCAACGAATAGTGGGATTGACCGTCACATTATAACGCCCCCATGGCTAAAAGGGGCGAGCATGTTTGGCGCGATGGGGATGCGAACCCGCGACCCTCAGATTACGAGTCACACGCCTTAACACGCTTGGCCATGCCGGGCCAAGTAAGAGAAATCACGCTCACATCTGGTTTCGAGGAATGCCTTTAGTGAAAATGAAGTTGTTTATCAGTTGCTGAGAAATCATATCTGTTACACATTCTGGAATAATGGTGTGAATTGTATATCAGTTGCTGATAAAGCCTATCTGTAACACTGGAATAACGGTGTGAATTGTTTATCAGCTGTTGAGAAATCCCTTCTGTTACGCATTCTGATACGACGGTGCGAACTGTTTATTCAGTGTGATATTCTGAAGTATATATAGATTCAGCTCAAAAAATGTGATCGAATTGTCGTTACAATCGCAAAGACGTTTCTTACCAACAATACAATAATTTTTTCTTTCGTGGAGTTTGTTTATTACGTAAGTATTTTATATCGCATATCAGATGATCTCTTGCAAATTATTTCTGTAGTAAAACCTAAAAAAAAAATTGATTACTTTTATTAAGGGTGAAAATTAAAGATAACTAATATGTTTTCAGCTACAAAATCTGTTACGTGATATCAAAATAAACATTAAAAAAAACCTTTAAGATATACGGCTTTTTTAAATAAGTCCGTAATCGTATGTTTATTGGAATAAAAAGTCTTATTTCAGAATAAATTAGACTAACAGCTTCTTAATGAAACTTGTGCTGAAAAATATTGATTTGATTTCGATATCATTGTCACAATGTCTTACAAAACTAAGTTCGTTAAAGGAAAGATCTTGTACTATAAATCGTTATTCACCGTCCTGTTTTTCATATCGACAAGCTATCCTCACCAGTAGCACGTGTTATTCATATTGACAAGCTATCCTCACCAGTAGCACTTGATACATAACAATAATATAAAATATATCTACATATTTTATTTTAATGGCACTGTTGTAAGATCGAGCATGGTCAGGTGGTTAAGCCGTTCGACACGTAAATCGGAGTCCAGGGTTCGAATCCTCGTCCTACCAAACATGCTCGCCCTATCAGCGATAGGGGCGTTATAATGAGACAGTTAATCCTATTATTCGTTGGTAAAAGAGTAACCCAAGAGTTAACTGTGGGATGGCTAGCGCAGGTAGCCCTCATGTACCGTTGCGCGAAATTCAAAAACAATTAAACAAGTACTGTTGAGTTCGTTAAATAACAGTAAATGTTTTAGTTAAACATGATCCATTGTGTTATGTACCCGAAGATGGAAAACACCACACCTTCAAGATTTTCTGTTTTGGAATTGCTATGATTAGGGAAAAAAAGTTAGTTTTATCCAAACAAAGCAATAATAAACTAATGTTCGGTTTCACAATAAAATAAACATTATGACAGCAAAAATAATTTATACTTTAAAAATTATCAAAGTAAGAAGGAACGCCCTTGTTATTTTTAGCAAAGAGTCTCTTTTAAAAATAACATTTATTTATTATATTTGTAGTTTAGGAATAATAGGGGTAATATAAGGTGAAATACTGTTATTCTCTCAGTCTTCAACTTATGACGTCAAGTATTGCCTTGGTTGATAGACAAGTTGCTAGAAGTATTGATTCCCAATGAATCAGTAAACAATATAGCTGAACTGAATAATATAGTATGGACATATTAACGTAATTTTGTAGCAGAATCATCAGTTTACGAAACGTAATACTGTCTGTAAGATATTGTTTTTCTTGAACGTGTACACAAGGTAATAATACACAGTCTACTATATCGTAATTAAAATTTAGCGGATGTTTATGGTTCATCTTGAAAGAGTCAACGTGGTTTATCTAGATGTTAATACTTGTTTCAGAACAAGGCCTTGTATATGATGTAACACTGAACTTTATTCGATAATTTAAAACTGTGGAATCAATTCAAAATGTCTCCTCTAAAGCAGATTAAAATGAATTAACATTTTTCAAACATCCAAGGTTAAATTTTGACAAATAATTATTGTTTGTTTGTTTTAATTCCTCGCAAAGCTACACGAGGGTTATCTGCGCTAGCCCTCTCCAATTTAACAGTGTAAGACTAGAGGGAAGGCAGCTAGTCATCACCGTCCGTCGCCAACTGTTGGATTATTATTTTACCAACAAATAATGAGATTGATCGTAACATATAACGACCGCACAACTGAAAGGGCGAGTATGTTTGGTGGAATGTGATTTGAATCTGCGACATTCCGATTAGAAGTCGAGTCGAGCGCCTTAGCCACCTGGCCATTCCAGGCCTTCGATGAATAATATTAGAAATGATCATCAGTGTATCGATAAATATACCTTTTCGAAATGTGTTTTGATAATTCAGCGTACATCTTCAGTAAATAAAATGCTAAATACCCAAATGTGTCATTGAAGTCTATTTTACTTACGTATTACATCGCTAAATAAATGAGAAGTTAAAATCACATCAGAACCGAACACTTTAAGTCTCAGTTTATTGTTTGGATATTTTTTCGTAGTCGTTTTATCTTCAGAAGGAGTTTCGAGTGTGACGGGTTTACTAATATATCCTTAATTTAATGTTAATGTTTGTTTTTGTTAAATATTTATTTAGAAATGCGTGTAACTTATACTATTAAATGTGTATATATACTTTGCGAATTTCTGCCTAGTCCCTTAATTTGTAGAAGATTCTCAAGTGCAAGAATCAACAATATATTTTTTACGAAAGCACTAGCGTATTGTAGGGCCAACTAAAATTTCTAGAGCCTCGCCTTAACGTTTATAAAACACTACGCGCCGAGAAACAGAATATATTGTTGGTGTATTATATACCTTGTAAGTTGTAACTGGCAATTAACACTAATTAATGGGGATACTATACATATTTTAACTGGAACGTTTAAAGATTTCGAACATTACAAACCGTTTAACATCAGCGAATTAACTTGAGACGTAAGTACTCCTAGCTAGACATTGTATAACTTAAGCGGTGAAAAACTTACGTGTAAAGAGCTATCTAGCTATCTAAGTGAATTGTACCTATATCAACTCAGAATTAATTCGTTCATTGCGAATCGTCGATAAAATATTCACTTCCACATCAGATATAAGACTCAGTACCATTTATAAGTTTGTAAAACTTTTGTATATAAATCATTATTTGTAATAACCGTTATTATAAGTTGTATAAGTGCTTATATGTTAAAATATATTTGTATTAAGAAAGAAAACTGTGCATATCAGTCTTGTTGGCAAATATCATAAATTTGATACACACTAACACTTAATTAACTTCTAAGTCCAAATTACAACTAATTCAATCTGAGAGTCGCGGGTTCGAATCCCGGTCGCACCAAACATGATCGCCCTTTCAGCTCTGGGGGCGTTATAATGTTACGGTCAATCCCACTATTCGTTGGTAAAAGAGTAGCCCAAGAGTTGGCGGTTGGTGGTGATGACTAGCTGCCTTTTCTCTAGTCTTACACTGCTAAATTAGGGAGGGCTAACACATATAACCCTCGTGTAGTTTTGTGTGAAATTCAAAAAAACAAAAACAAACGAACTTTTCATTGAAAACATTTCTAGGTTTTATTAGTACAAAACTTAAGATAACGCAATTTTTATTTGATTTTTATCCTTCTGATATCATCTGCTCTAGAGATACAAAATTCCTTATAAAGAAAAAGGAAATGGGCCTAATAATATCAATAAAAACACGAAGACAAGAATGTGGTTTTACCAACATTCAGATGATTTAAATATGTTAGTTAAAAAGAGGTACCCAAGTGGTGCCTGTGGGAACTAAGCCAGCTGTCATGAGGGTTTGCTGTATTCACAAAAGTTCGCAACTTGCGGAATGCCGATTTACTAATTAAGTTTTGTCTTGATTATGTTGTTAGGCCCTTACTGTAATTACGTAGAAACGCAAAGGGGTTCGGCTTGATTTAGGCGTGCTTAGTGACTTAAAGTTACCTACCTACTGATAGCTTGGCGACAATTAAATTATTCGCAATGCTGCAATGGTTGTTTTCCTTGAAAACTAGATTAAGGAAACAAAAGAATAAATACAGTGAATATTAAACACTGTCTCGAGGAAAGCAAACCGTATCCAATTAAGTTAACAAAAAGTTCTGAATTCAACTGAAGCTTCAAACACCCTGTTTTTGTTTAAAGCAGGTGATTTATATTTCATGTTTAAATCGATAAAGGAATATGTTCTCCTTCAATGGTTTTCCTTCTCTCCCACAAGTCTGGGATAAAAACCTTTGCAGTTGATAGACTGGGCTAATTTTTTTTTTCAGGCGATTATATGGAATCACCTCTCAGATCTATATTCAAGCTGAAGATTCATTTAGAAAGTTAAAAAACTAAATCTTCTCTTAGGTGTGTGTGTGTGTGTTTTTATAGCAAAGTCACATCGGGCTATCTACTGAGCCCACCGAGGGAAATCGAATCCCTCATTTTAGTGTTTTGAATCACTAGACGTACAGCTGTACTAGGGATGGGCTTTCTCCTAGCTACAATTGTATATTTAAAGTAATCACTGGCAATCACTTTACTCCTAGAAAATAAAACTCCTAAGACATGTAAAGGTATATCTTAGAACCACTTCTCTCGTACTTTTCTCCAAAATATTTTCCTCTTTGGATAGGTCTTATACATGGAACATTCTTGTAGATGCCATAGTTAGTTTAAAGTACTTATATGAAAGCGTTTCTGTTTATTTGTTGTTCTACAACTCAACCTTGTTATATAAAACAGTGGAAATTTTTTTATGAAATTTATGGGAAATTCTCTATGTTATTAAAACTTCAACAATAAGCAAGTAAAACGAATAAACAGTTTAGTATTTCAAACTACATCATTCACAGGAAATGAATAATTTATTACAAATTTAAGAAAACGAATAATTCGTGTTTGTTGTTGTTGTTCTTGTTTCATAAAAATATAATACTATTTTATTTGCTTCATTCATTATCACTTTTTAAATGTGGATACATTAACAGTTAACCCAGAACAAAACCAAACTAAAAATATGAGCCTGCACGTGGTCTACTAGTTATCGTGCAGGATTCTAGATCGAAAGGTTTTTAACGACAGCTGCTAAACACTACACACTTTCTTTTAAAGTTATATTTAGCTTGGTCCAAATTCGAAGGAAGCTCTTATTGCACCAAGTGATGCTGGATGGTTTATTTTCACCTGAATAGTAGCTCAAATTAAGGTCGTTTGTACTTGAACTCCAGAGGTATTTGACTCGGCCTTATAAAAGCTACTCTCAAATTCTACTTAACAAAAATAAATTTACATATGAAACAAAATATAAAATTACATCATACTTACTTTAGCTAAATATATATATATTTAACATGACTTAATAACAGTGTTAAATCAAACCCAAAGGATCTGAAAACAAGTTATAGGTAAAATTTTTATACATTATAGGTTACTCCAGTTTCTTTCGATTTTCTATTGGTTATTTAAAAATGCAAAGTCACAAGTAGAAATTTCATAAAAATTTGTTTACACCAAATCTTTTTTGTATGAAGAAGAGTGGTCTGTTAAGTACATAACAACTTTGAAATGGAGAGGTGCAGGATTATTGTCAAGAAGCACAGTCGTCAGATAGAATAGGACCAAATATCGTAACGAGAAGTAACGATGTGGTGTGGCTCCAAATTCGTTTTGATATAACGTTTGTTTATTCTGTTGTTTGAGCACAAAACTACACAATAAGCTATCTGTGCACTTCTTATCGCAGGTATCAAAACCCAGTTTTTAGCATTATAAGTACTCAAACTTACTGCTGAGCCACCATAGGGCTTAATATAAAATACTAAACTTCTGTTCTAGCTTTACGGCTTCCATCCTGATCTATGAGGTGAATAATGAAACACGAAAGTAACAAATCCTTATCAGATTCATTGATTCGATCTACCGAATCTTTGATAATCATCACGTCTTTGTTATGAACCTCAATATTATCCCTATGTTAGCGTTCTAAACTTGAGAAAACAATTTCTTATTCCTAGTTCAATTATCAATCAGCAAAACTACTTAAACGAAATAAGTTAACAGATGCTGTTGAAAGCTTGTAACCCAGCGTTTCGTGTTATCGTTCCATATTTAGTTCGAAGGTTTCTGAAAAGTTGTACCGGTTTATTAACATTCGTTAAATTATATATCGTAATGGTTTCATTCAATCTCTAGAACCACTTTTACTTTATACCTAATATAATATAGTAATCAAATTATTCTGTTTCTCTGATTGTTATGCAGTTTAATGTTTTACAGTAATAACAAAATAATGAAATCAATTAACTTCTTTCAAATTGTTTTCAACATGTACTAACTTTTATATCTTTTATATCCTTTTCTCGCGCTTGTAAATAATTTTTTAGCTTTTGAGCTGACATCATGGTTGTTTGTTTATTTGTAATTAGACTCAAAGCTATATAATGGGCTATCTGTACTCTGCCAGCCACGGGTATCGAAACCTGGATTCTAGAGTTGTAAATCAGCAGACATACCGTTGTGTCACTGGGGGGCTGACATCATGAAGCACTTACTAAAGAATTCGGATCGTCGTCTCAGAAGAAGAAACACAGAGGCAGAAAACGTCCGTTGTCCAAGAAGAAGAAACATAGAAAACGTCCATGAAAAAACTTCTTCCACTATTAAGTGAATTTTGAAGTATAAACTGCGTAAATAATCGTACTTTTATTAAATATTTAAATATACATATGTATGAATCTCAGACGAACTCATGCAGATCCTAGTTGATAACTATAACGCTTGAGCTGCGAATCCAAGAATTTTTAGTTAGCGTCCTGTTGCCGGAAAAACGCGCTCCGCACTTTGAATCAGTGAACGTGTTTTGAAAGTGAAGAGGGTTGCCTAAACGTTGAAGGTGAATACTTTTGAACATCTGCCTTTCCTGTAGCATATCATACCCAAATGATAGAGTACTGTTGAACATCTGTCTTCCCTGTAGTATATCAGACCAAAATGATACAGTACTGTTGAACATCTGTCTTCCCTGTAGTATATCAGACCAAAATGATCAGACCAAAATGATACAGTACTGTTGAGCATCTGTCTTCCCTGTAGTATATCAGACCAAAATGATAGAGTACCGTTGAGCATCTGTCTTTCCTGTAGTATATCAGACCAAAATGATAGAGTACTGTTGAACATCTGCCTTTCCTGTAGCATATCAGACCAAAATGATACAGTGGACACTGTTGCATACATCTGTTGGACATCTGTCTTCCTGTAGTATATCAGACCAAAATGATAGAGTACCGTTGAGCATCTGCCTTTCCTGTGTATATCATATCCAAATGACAGAGTACTGTTGGACATCTGCCTTTCCTGTAGCATATCATATCCAAATGACAGAGTACTGTTGGACATCTGTCTTCCCTGTAGTATATCAGACCAAAATGATAGAGTACTGTTGAACATCTGTCTTCCCTGTAGTATATCAGACCAAAATGATACAGTACTGTTGAACATCTGTCTTCCCTGTAGTATATCAGACCAAAATGATAGAGTACTGTTGAACATCTGTCTTCCCTGTAGTATATCAGACCAAAATGATACAGTACTGTTGAACATCTGTCTTCCCTGTAGTATATCAGACCAAAATGATAGAATACTGTTGAACATCTGTCTTCCCTGTAGTATATCAGACCAAAATGATACAGTACTGTTGAACATCTGTCTTCCCTGTAGCCTATCAGACCAAAATGATACAGTACTGTTGAAGATCTGTCTTCTCTATAGCCTATCAGACCAAAATGAAGGACGATCATGTGCAGATAAACCTTTGTATAGCTTTTAGAGAAAAGTTTATAAACATAAACCGAAAGAAACCATTGATCTAACACGAAGTAAAAAGCTGTGTTTCTATGTCTGCAAATTGAAAGTGAAAACACAAGTTGCTGAAATTTCATTTGAAGAAAACAACTTAAAAATATTGTTTCAATTGTTGTCGAAAAATTCGTTAGTTGTACATTTAATTGAGATGAGTATTGAATCAGATTTGGAGATTACCGTTCTGTGAAATGAAGTAACCTTTAAAATAAACAATACGGCATTATATCCTTCAGATATAAAACTGGAAATGTTTACAGCTATCTAAACTTATTTTAAACCCTACTCTGTACTGTGATACTAAACAGTACCTTATATTGCAGTCGATTGGTTAGTTATTCTGAATTTCGCTCAAAACTACTCAATGGCTATCTGCGCTAGCCGTCCCTAATTTAGTAGCGTAAGACTAGGGAGAAGGCAGCTAGTCATCACCACCCACCGCCAACTCTTGGGCTACTCTTTTACCAACGAATAGTAGGATTGACCGTCACATTATAACGCCCCCACGGCTGAAAGGGCAAGCATGTTTGGTGCGACCGGGATTCGAACCCGCGACCCTCGGATGACGAGTCGAATGCCTTAACACGCTTGGCCATGCCGGGCCCTGTGCTTTATGAATAGCGGATTGTTCCGAATCAAACATGTTCCACTAAAAAAAAGTGTATTTATTAAAACGCATTAGAAGCAAAGGACATTAAATCATAAATATCGCGCCTCTTTCAGCGTTTGTTGAAGTGAACTGAATAAACTGTTTTATTGATTGTTATTGATGAAATTAAACATAGTGAGTCTCATCTCGACTTCTATTTTTCTTCTCTATTATACTGTAATTCCACAAGTCTGCTTCTCCTTGGAGATTTTTGGCTCAGAAAACTTAACTAAGACGTCTTCTTCAATAAAATGTTTTCTTTCCACTTGCCTCCTGTGTCAGGTAATACACTTTCACGACATTAATTAAGTGTAAATTCTATTGGGATTGCCTGTCATGGCTCCATCCAACACAACTCCAAATACCACCGAATGTGACGTCACTTGGGGAGCTCTAATATGGCCAGTATTAAGAACAGATAAGACAGATCTCCACTTCGTAACCGTTCAAAAGAAGTGAATGTTGCACGAGGGATATCGCGCGTTAATCGCGATAATTTTATATATCCACGAACTTCCGCTGATGCATATCCTAGAATCGAGAGAGATTAATTTAATTAACTATCTCTATAACAGGTTTTTCCGTACACTGTAAGGAAGCAAGGCTTAACATTCACTTATTAACACACATCAAATACCTTGCGAAAGTTGTTAGAGCGAGTGTCATCATGTGACAACTTGTTCTAACACAGTTACTGTGTTCTATGTGCTAAGAAACAACTGAAAGATTATCCAACATGAATGACCTGTCGAATTGTAAGAGAATACTTAAAAAGTAAATCTTACAAAAAGTAATTTTTAGATATTTTTACTGCTACGACTGAAGGAAGACATAGCATTAAAAATATTAAACAATTTCTAACATGACTGCACCTTACTTGTTTAAAGATGAATTTTCAACAAATATAATAATTGCCTTAGAAACTCTACTTTGACCAGGTATAAATCCTGTGTGATTGCCATATTTTTAAACACTTTAGTTTTTGAGTAAAAAATGAAACAAAATATGCGGGTCCTCGAACTCAAGTTTCTCTCGGTCGTTCGGCTGTTTCCGTGACGTTTTACAACTATGACGTAATAGTTGCCAAACACGCTTCGTTGCGCGCCGACCATTTTGTTCCTTTCAGTGCTGGCGTTTTATGTAAATGTATCGCTGCTTTTCTCGGATTACATACTTTGTGATACTATTTTTTTTTGTTTTTATATTGCTACTTTATGTTTGTTTTATAATAACATAGTTTACTGCGTTGCTTATAGTTGTAAAAACGGTTCGGCATCGGGCAAAAGTTTCTTTTCGTTTCCGTGCAAGGAGAAGGAACCGGCAAGGTGGCGACAGTGGGTGCAGATGGTCAATAGGAAGAACTGGACTCATTCACACCACGCAAAGCTTTGTTAAGATCACTTTGAACGCTCATGTTTTGTGTCGGATCTCACTGTTTTGAATTCCGTGAGTTTCAAGTAGGATCATAGTTTTGGATAAACAGTATCTTTAATTGTAGGTTAAACTCAAATATACTATTTTAAGTTTAACTGCATCTTGAAAAATACACACTCGTGACTTGGCTCCTCATCATTCAAGTCAACAAATTTATAGTATGATGCTTCCAAGACATCGATATTCAGGCAATTTCCATCAAAGCCTCATGTCTGGGTAATGCATTCTTCATCTTTTAATCGGTTTGACACCTTGTCGTATGAGCGACAACAAACGCACTCTATCCTGGTTGGCATCTGATCGCATAAACCACACCTTCACAAATATACGGAATATGTCATATAAGTTATATATTTATGGTAAATATTAAATTAACTATTCAGACTGCTACATCTAGTTTGATTTTATAGAGAGAATTATGACGTATAATTGAAATTAATTTTGTTACGAGTCATAAATACCCGGTACAATTATTGTGAAAGGGCCGAGTATTAGTTACCATAGTTGGCAAAGTATAAACAAATAAAACCCAGTCTGTGATACCAATAATTTATAAACACCAGACAGGTTTCGAGATGCTTAAAATTGCACGTGAAATAATACAGACCATATTTGTTGTCATGACTTAGACTTACCATTCTTCCACTGGAGGTATGACCGACTCGCAACCGGCCTGGGCACTATCAGTACCACTCACATTTCCGCTACTCTCGCTCGTGGAACGGTCCTCATCACTAAAATTGTCATATTTGTATCAAAAGTAACTGTTCTAGTTTCGTTCAGAGTAAGTTCGAATTGATATGGCGCTACTCGATACTGTTCAGAACACAAAGTCAAAACAGACTCCGCCTCTCTTTCTCCGTAGGCACTGGCCATGTTTATTTACGTTCAACGCGCTGGCGTTGGCGGTCTGTTTGGCAACTATTACGTCACAGTAATATTCCTAGCGGCCAACGTAAAAACTAAAACGTCGGATTGCCGCTCGGAAAGAGCTCTTTCTGCACCAAGTTTTATGTTTCATTTTTTAGCACACATTTTTTATAAAAAAAAATGTGAACCTGCAAAATTAATCACTATGAATAGTTCTTCTGACTGCAAAGTTTTCTTTTTTCTGTAAAATTTACCTTTAAAGACATCGGTTAAACAGTATGTTAGTGTGACTTGAACTAGGATCACCTAAGTTTTAGCAGCAAAACGCCTGACTTGTTTATCAGATAATGACGTTCGTTATAAAATAACATTAGGATTTGAAAGATAACAGCTCATGTGCACATGAGCTTTCCACCTCTTTAAAGTCAAACATTAGGCTTAACAATAACGAAAGTTTGGGTATAATTATTGTCACAATATTTGAACACTTTTGATACTTGACAGCATAATTATCAATATGGTAAATATACATTCTTATTATTTCAATTTCTCTAAAAATATCTTGATTCCAAACAATGCATTTCTTTCTATGATATTATAATTTTGTAACTGCAAAAGATTGATAATTGACTGTCTCAGTTCAAGCCACTGGATCGTCTAGTCACATTGAACAATGACTGATGACAGTCTTGCCATTAAACCGCTGGATCAGCCAGTCATATTGAAGAGTATTTATTATTGATAGTATTACCATTAATTACTGGGTCATTCAGTCACATTTAACAAAGACTGGTTATTAACATTTTTTGCTATTAAACACTGTGTTGCTCATTAATACCTAACAATTCTGAATTCTGCCATTAAACACCTAATTAGTATCGTCACTGTTTGTTTCTTTGTTTTAAATTTCGCACAAAACTACTCGAGAGCTATCTTCACTAGCCGTCCCTAATTTAGCAGTGTAAGACTAGAGGGAAGGCAGCTAGTCACCACAACCCACCGCTAACTCTTGGGCTACTCTTTTACCAACGAATAGTGAGATTAACCGTAACATTATAACGCCCCCACGGCTGACATGGTGAGCATGTTTGGTGCGACCGGGATTCGAACCCGCGACCCACGGATTACAAGTCGAACGTCTTAACACAATTGGCCATGCCGAGCTAGTGTCGTTACATTCAACAATATTATCCGCATGCACAACATATCTTAAACATTTTCATGAATACGTCCAAGAGAATTATAACATATAAGGTTGGTTCAGTAATTAAAGAAGTCTGAATATAATTAAGCTATGGCCGATATAAATATAAAAAAATACAGGCCATTAATTTTAGTTGTTTTTTTTAAAAAGAGAGACATTTGGAAAGCCTGATCCTTCACCACATTTTAATCAAATTTTCACCACAGGATCATTTGTATTCAGCAAAGTTTTGTGTTTTTAAATCTACTCGTATGTAAAAAAAAATTATTTCTCTTAACTAAACTAAGACTCAATTAACAAATGAAATATGGTTGTCATTTAGTATATGCAACTGGTTGAGTTTGAATTTCGCGCAAAGCTACACGATGGCTATCTACGCTAGTCGTCCTTAATTTAGCAGAGTAAGACTAGAATGAAGACAGGTAATCATTATCACCCACTGTAAACTCTTGGGCTACTCTTTTACCAACGGATAGTGGGATTGACCGACACATTGTAATACCCCAACGGCTAAAAGTGCGAGTATGTTTAGTGTGACGGGGATACGAAATCGCGACCCTCAGATTACATGCAACTTAAAGTATAAGCTATAGAAATAACTGCGTGTGGAAAGTACAAACGTCACTGTTATTTTTTTTAGTGCGCTATCTGAGCTCTTTCTGCCGTGTTGAATCAAACTCTGAATTTTAGCGTTGGAAGTTTTTAAGCTTACCACTGAAAACAAAGAGACTTTTCCCTTCCTAACATGTTCTGTAATATCAATTTTTGAATTCCTATTTATTAACAAGATAATTAATATGTGTTATGGAAACTTCTTTATTTTCTAAATAAAATACTTATTTTAAAGTCTCAAAGAACCTCCCTCAGTATGATTTCTGTCCGTGGTGAAGGGAGATCTCAGAGAAGGTTATTTTTATCAGTTTACCTCTTCTGGGATATGAACATCCACCTACGTGTTTACAGTGCTAGGCGACCCGTGAAGGAGAAGAGATGATCCTGATGGTTGAGAGGTTCAACCCCAACACAACACTTTGACCTTAAATTCCTGTAAACGGGTGGCCCCTTAGGGTAACTCGGCTGGTCATGTTGGGCTAGGGCAACCGGGTGTTGGACGTTTTCAACGATTGTTGTGCACATTTCGTATCATCCTGGGTTTGAATATAGTGCTCACGAAACTCTAGCGTTTCTGCTGTGTCCTCTTTGGCATTGTAGAGCATCATTTTACAGGACTACAAGGAGTAGTGGAAACTGAATCTTTCTTCTTTCAATTTGGATCTCTCAAATCCAACTGTAAATGAAATGATAATAAAAAAGGTCATCGGTAAAGGTCATGTTTTGAAGACTCTGAACAACCGTCTCTCTACACTAGTACCTCATTTCTTCATACTACCTTCTTTGTGAGAAAACCTTTAGGACAAACAAATCTCTTTTTTATTTCTGATGGAATTAGAGAGTCTTACTGGTTCTCCTAAATCAGTCAAGAAGCTACATTCTGAGAATGTCTTGATGGAGCCATCTACTTCAAAGCACAATGAATTCGAAGGCCATAAGAGGATATACCCATTGAACTTACTCCCCATGTTACTTTGAACTCCTCATGAAGAGTTATCGTTGAGAGGGTTTTCAAGATCATCCCTAGGTCAGAGATCCTCTCTGGTTTACCCACCCAGGATGTCTCTGCTTTGAGACGTATCTCCACTCGTAAGGACAGAATTATTCTGCCTACCAATGTTTTAACTTTGACATTTACATCACCATGTCCACCAGTGCTGTCATGGTGGGTTATCTGAGCTGTATGGTGCAATCATGTATTCTCAACCCTCTCAGATGTTTCCAGTGTCAACGATTCGGACACTAAAAGACATCATGTCGTGGTTCCTTGACATGTCCTCTTTGTGGGGACAAAGACCATGACGCAGACAAGTGTGAACTGGACCATCACTGTGTTAATTGTAGTAACTCTCAACCTTCTTATTTTCAATCTTCCCTTTGGTGAGTGAAGGAAAGAAAGATACAGAATCTGAAAACAATTAACGACATTTCTTACCCATAAGCTCGGATGTTATTGTCTCCAACTCCATCTCGCACATATGCTACTGCACTATATTCCACTGCTACAGAAAGTACAGACGGATCTTTCCGTGCCTCCAAAAGAGTCATTCTCAAACCATGTTAAGAGTCTTTTGCCATCTATGGATAAGTGAGTTTATACGTCAACATATACTCCGGGCTATGTTCCCAGCATTCTTTTCAGTGGCTGTCCAGGTCAACTTCCTTCAGCTCCAACTTCTGATGTCTGTTAGAGTCTACCTTATTCGGCCCCGAAATGTAGAATGATTATTTGTTCACACCCTCAGTCGCTGGAATATACATCCACTGACAGAAACCTGCTCACTCGACCAAGCGGAGAATCCATGAAGATTGACAGGTCTGTCTCCTTCTAATAAAGACAAACGACGTAGTTGTAAACCAAAAAAGGTTCTCCACCCAGTTTTCCTCCACCTAAATAAAAATGGTCACTTTTATACAGTAGAACTGTCGAGGCCTCCATTCTCATCTGATACTTGATTGATTCTTATCATCCTGTGTGTCTTTCCTTAGATGAAATATTTCTGAAACCTGCCAGTACAATCACCTTTCGGCAGTTTTTGTTGTACCAAAACAACAGGTTATGTGATGGACGTGTGCATGGATGGGTGACACTGCTGGTCAGTCAGCATGTGCACACCCTGTCCTTCCCACGCGATACATCCTTAGAAATTTGTTCTATCTACCTGTGTTCTGGAGAGACTTACGATCAATCACATCTTGATACTCTAGTTGAACAGTTGTCATCTCTCTTTTTTAATCCTGGGATACTTTAATGGACACAATCCCAACTGGAACGGTGCTGATATTAATGTGAGGGGTCGATCCATAAAGTGTATGCTTTCGGATCACAACCTTTCTCTCTTCAGTACTGGTTCTTGTATTTATTTTCATGCACTTAGTCAATCTTTTAGTGACATTGATCCTTCTCTCTGCTCCCCTTCACTTTTCTTTTTTTTTTTTTTTTTTGTAGAGTTGCCAGTGAACCACGAGATAATGATCATTTTCCTATAATTTTGAGAGAAAATGGCCTTGTTCGATATCACCCCACCCGCGAGCCTTGGTGGAAGTTTCACCAAGCCAGTTGGCCCTCTTTTATCACTCTCTCGGAGCTTGATCCTGCTATCATTGATAGATGACTACGCGATAGCAGTGGCTGACTGTCTCATCCAGACAGTTGCTCAACCTATTTCTAAGACCTTGACATGTTTCCCACGGTATCTTCGTTTATGGTAAAGGCATGAAAGGCTAAAAAAATGAATATGGGATACCTCCTCTTTCAAATGCATTGCTTTTCAGCAGGTTCATCCCTGTGCACGGCAGGCTAGATGTCAAAGTCAAAAGGAATCTTCCATTAAGTTTACAACTGGCATCTCTTTTACTACCCGTACCAAAATCATATGGGACAAGATACAGAAGGTCAGTGAGAAGTATACATTTGGGAGAACCTTTCTCATGCATCTAGCACTTCTGTTCCTTCCTCTGCCTTCTTGGCCATCAAGTCGTAGATAGAATGATCACCTCTTTCTTTTTGTGCCGATTGTCTCTAGGACTATAATCTCTTCTTCACACTGATGAAACTCAAGCTTGCTCTTCGTTAGTTTGTCAATACATCAATCTGACCTATGTGATGTTGCACCATTTCTATCTTACCTCTCTTGCCCAAAATGGTAGCTTAAACTGGGTCTGGCAAAATAATCTTCTTCCTGAGGCTTGACACTGAGCTATTATACTCTCTTTACTTAAGCCTGAAAAGGATCCCAAGATTCCTTCTAACTATCATCCAATTACTTTTGTTAACTGTATTTGTAAGATCTTAGATAAGATGGTTAATGTTCTTCTTGTTTAGTTCCTCGAATCAAACAACCTTTTTTTGTCCACCTAGTGTGAGTTCCCTTTACAACACTCCACCATGGACCACCTAATTCGAGCTAAAGGAAAGCCTACCTCAAGAGGGAACATCTTGTTTCTGTGTTCTATGGTCTTGAAAAAGATTACGACACTACATGGAGGTCATTTTGCAGCACCTCCTCCTATAGGTTATGTGGTGTCCGTCAGTGCTGTACCTTGAGTGTCACACTTTTCAGTATCAAAAATTAATGCGATCACTACACAACTTTCTCCTACTGTTACAATTGGTTGCGGGTTTGCATCCCCGTCACACCAAACATGCTCGCCCTTTCAGCCATGGGAGCGTTATAATGCGCGGTCAATCCCACTATTCGTTGGTAAAAGAGTAGCCTAACAGTTGGCGATGGGTAGTGATGACTAGCTGCCTTCCCTCTAGTCTTACACTGCTAAATTAGGGACGGCTAGCATAGATAGCCCTCGAGTAGCTTTCTGCGAACTTCAAAACAAACAAACAAAAGACAGTTTCAACCTAATTTATTTCCTTTATGGAAATAACAATCAATAACCTACTACTTGCATTCTATTAGAATACATTCACCAAAACTCCTTAGTTGCACAACCGTGCATCTGTAGACTTACAACACTAGAAATAAGCTTTTCAATACCCGTGGTGGGCAGAGTACAGATAGCCCATTGTGTAGATTTTGCTTAATTTAAAACGAGAAACCATCCACCAAGTCTCATTTTTATTTTTGCATAGCAGAAATCAATAACTGAAATTGAAAAGAATAATCATGGAAACAATGTAAAAAATTACGTTAACTAGATCCACATTTTGTCTTTAAATTTTGATGTAAAATCTACCTCAAACCAATGCATGACCTACAGGCTCGAGATTTTAAAAATGTAAATAACGAAACGTGTCCTCATATCTTAAAGAAATTGTTAATTTTGATTTATCTAGTATTGTTTTCTATTACATGTGGAAACAAATAATGATAAAACTATAAGCCCATTAGTCAAAAAAATGAAAACGAATATTATGTGACTGAGAAAAAATCAGGAAACGGTTTCACGTTGTTGTGGAAAAATTCCCGATATCGATAAAATACTATAAGTCTGTGGAATGTTCACTTCCCATTATAGTTAGCTAATGTTCCTTTGATCTGACGTTAAATTATAATATATCAACCTTTGAAATGTATATGGTAAAGCTCTTGGCTTCAGCGTAAATAAGCTAGATGATGTATCCTTTCTAAAATTCTAAACGTGTCACTTGAAAAATTACCTCGTTACTAGTCCTTTATTTCCCCAATTATTTGTATTCTGTTTAGGACGTGATGCGCACTGCACATCAGCCGAATGATATATTTCACAAGATTGTTAATAACTTTCAGAACAACAGATTTAAAGCAAAACCTCTGAGTTTGAACAGAATGAATAAGAGAAAGACGTAGTAGATGTTCCAGGATATTATTCAAAGTGAAAACAGTGAGCATATTCATGCCAGTGCTCATAAAGTGTTAATCATTTTATTTCAGGGGACGTCAGAGGCTAAGTCTTGTCAGGGGTTGAGAAAATTAACAGTCGCCATTTTTTTTAGTTTTCTTTATTTCTCAAAAAAAAAACTTCCAACATAAGCATACGAATTGTGAGTTTCAAATCATTGTCCGCTTAAAGACTGTTCGTTATTACAAAGTAATTAGAGCAACGGATAATAATGGATTTCTCTTTTCGATTACTGTCGTTGGTCTAACCAACTGATGACGTTATTGTGGTATTCTAAGGTGGTATTCTAAAGCATGGATAATTGCTTTCAAATGCATGAGTAAATAAAAATACGTATCACAGTTTTCTGCAACTAGATATTTAAAAGTTTATCATATATTTTGAGAAGTTCTGTATTGCACCTTTTGACAGCTTTTTAGATAAGCTGAGACTATATAGTGCACCATATTCTCAACTTCCAAAAGTCACTGACTTTAAATTTATGAGATTATGACTTGGACTGTGCTCAGACCTTATAAATATTTTCTCCATATTTACAGACATTTTCAGAATCACCTCTCTTAAGGTCTTCTTGTCATCAATATGGATGGTGTTTACAAATCCTTCTCTGTGCTACATACAAATGAACATAGTGCTTTGCGTATGATAACATTTTCACATTTACAAAAAAAAAACAGGTTACAAAGTCGTTTAATAAATAAACACAGTGGATTTAATGTAACACACAAAAGAACGATTTGACCTCAAGACTTTATTAATATTCACCAAAGAAACTGGAAGTTCTAGGCAGTAAATATTGTAATAATAATTGTTACGACTCGTGTTGCTTCTCTTGTTTGTTTAATTATTCATTTTTGTTTTGCAGATTTACTGAGTAAAACAACATCAGACGTGTTCAGTATTCCTGAAAACCTCGCCAACAACAAAATATCCAAGTATTCAAATTTAAGAAACGTCTCGTTAGCACTTGTGATTTAGAAGATGTGAATCCGTAGAGATGAGTTTTATTCTAATTTTATCAGACCAGTTTCTTATTGGTGCACTACTTTGAAGAAGACGTCACAATTTCGTTATTTTTTAGTTCATTTTGATTTATATATATATATATATATTTGTGTTTTGATGTTATTATTATTATTCATAGAAGTGGTACGATTTTAACAATATATTAAATAGTGTTAGTAGCATGACAGTTTATGTTAAAATTGGTTTATTCACAGAAATGAGATTTAAAACTTATACTTAAAATCATAACGACATTATATAGTCGTATTATATTAACATTCTAGTACGTGAACAGATAGACAGATTCTCCACTAATGAAGCTCTCACAAGTGACGGCCGTTGTTTAATTGGGGCTATAATTTTTAGTTATCAACCAGTCTCGTGCAACGTCCTGCGAAGTTAACACTCCGTCTTCACTCTTGATATACGAATGAAAATTAATGACCGTTTCTGCAACCAGTCTGTGTTTGTAAGGTTCTCACCACAATCCCACTTCAGTGCTTGTGAAGAAATCCGCAATTAACCTATCTTCTATAACGAAATGTATATTTTCCAGGACTGTGAAAAAAAGTCGTAATTACTTGAGGACACTGCTACCGATTTCCATTACACTTTCACTTTGGTGTTAAAAGAGTATTCAGTGCATTTGCAATGATTTTATTATAGTTATTCAATAAATTACTCAAACTTCGAAGCAATAAGAAATTACTTTGTTTTCATTTTTACCGCCAAATTTGGAGTTTCATTTCAAATTTCTCAAATTATGTTTCTGTATGATAGTTAAACGTAAATAAAAAACTATTCTTTTAAAACATCAGAGTATATGAAAATATGAATAATTTTAGTGAACAAACTGAATAGTATTGCATAAATAACATGATTAACTTTATTCAAAAATTGCTTGGACAACTTATATAGTAGAAACTTTTCTCCATCAGTAGTTGCCTTGCAATATATGGGGCCTGGCATGGCCAAGTGCGTAAGGCGTGCGACTCGTAATCCGAGGGTCGCGGGTTCGCGCCCGCGTCGCGCTAAACATGCTCGCCCTCCCATTCGTGGGGGTGTATAATGTGACGGTCAATCCCACTATTCGTTGGTAAAAGAGTAGCCCAAGAGTTGGCGGTGGGTGGTGATGACTAGCTGCCTTCCCTCTAGTCTTACACTGCTATATTAGGGACGGCTAGCACAGATAGCCCTCGAATAGCTTTGTGCGAAATTCCAAAACAAACAAACAAGCAGTGTATGGCTTCACAAAACTGTGGAGTTATCTTCAGCTTTTGAAAATTATAAATTGATATTTGATTAGAAATAACATTTTAATATGTCGTTGTTTGTTATTATGCAAAAAGGATTATCTGTGCTCTGCCTATCACTGGCATCGAAATTCGGTTTCTAGTGATATAGGCCCGCAGACATGCCACTGTTTACTGAATACTTTGGAAGTATGATAAGAAGTGTCGTGTTATGTTTGTACCTCATGCTGTTTCTATCTCTAAATTCTTCTTAACGAACGTCTGAACAAATAATAATAAAAATCGATTTTGTGTGTCTCAAGACGGTTGGTATGAATATTCAAACTTTTATTAAAATAAAATGGAAGACAGCGTTAACCTGAAGATGACCTAAGAAGGTCGAAACGTTATGCTCTACTTTATTTTAATAAAAGTTTGAATACCCATAACAGTCGTCGAGATAGATTTTCACTTCAAGCAGGTTTCTCGTCATCACGAAAAGTCGATTTTGTTTTAAATTTTGAATAGATTTTTCTTGAAGTTAAATATTCCTGTCTTATTCTTTACAAAGTTAAATCTGATAGACAAAAACAATAAAAGACTTCATTTCTATGACTAGTCGAATAATCAGAATCTATATTCATAAAAATTTGTTGTTTTTGTAAAGAGATTCATCTTAAAAGCTCTTACGCTACAGCATAAACAAAATAAAACAACGCGTTAGCAGTAAGCGTTCTAACATTTCAGCGTAACACGACACAACAGGATCGACGCGAAATCGTTAATGAAGAAAGTTATTGTTGTTGAAATTATAGAAGCTACGTATCTTGGCATTGATTTCTGGTTCAAATAGCACCAATTTTGTTTGGAGTAAACACGCGAGCCTAAAACCCTTAAAAAGCGTTGGACATAAGAACACTTCTGATACCAATTATTCATAAGATGGCACAAAACATTATGATTTATTTATCGTCTATATAACAGACAACGTGAAATGCTAAATTATTAACGTGTCATATTAACACAAAAAACTGTTTCATCGCGACACTTATTTCGAAAGTTTCGATATATATAGATATGTGTATATAAAGCAGAGTTGTCTATTGGTTATGTGTCTTGACGTGACGTCACAATTGGTTCTGAAGGGCTAGCTAAATCACCTTCGATTAAATCTGTCAGGGGAGCTTAAGTGACTCCCCCAATTATGACGTTTAAACTAATATGAAATACAATAAACTGTTCGAGTTTGGCAGTCACTTAAATTTTTAACAGCATGAAGCCAGCACCAATTATTGAAAATGACGTTTGTTGCTGATCGTTGCACGGGTAACTTTGCTCATAAAGTTGACAAAATAACGCAAGAAAGACGCAAGCTGTCCCGCCATCCCCGAGAAACCAACGAAATAGATGCCACACTCAAGACTGGTACTGTTAATACTTAAAACACCAAATTTGGTACTAAAAGTCTTCTGTTTACAATAGATAAAACATAGTTTCACATTGAAAGTGTTCTGTTTACAATACATTAAACAATAATTTGGTACTGAAAGTTTTCTGTTTACAATACATAAAACACACAGTTTCGTACTAAAAGTGTTCTGTTTACAATACATAAAACACACAGTTTCGTACTAAAAGTGTTCTGTTTAAAATAAATAAAACACACAGTTTCGTACTGAAAGTGTTGTGTTTGCAATAAAACACACAGTTTCGTACTAAAAGTGTTGTGTTTACAATCCATAAACACACAGTTTCATTTTTTATGAAAGTAAAATCAAGTAATAATACAAATATAAAAATTAGAAATTCAGTTTTGTGCAGAAAAAATCTGGTTAGTAACAAATAACAAATCACTTTTGTATTCGGAAACATTTGTGTATTCTATTACAAATGTCACATTCAAGATATTTTTCACTCTTTATTTTACTTATGAAATGTTATACTAGCACAAGATATTCTTCACTTTTTATTTTTCTTATGAAATGATATACTAGCACTAGATATTCTTCACTTTTTATTTTACTTATGAAATGATATACTAGCACTAGATATTCTTCACTTTTTATTTTACTTATGAAAGGATATACTAGCACAAGATATTCTTCACTTTTTATTTTACTTATGAAATGTTATACTAGCACTAGATATTATTCACTTTTTATTTTACTTATGAAATGATATACTAGCACTAGATATTCTTCATTTTTTATTTTTCTTATGAAATGATATACTAGCACTAGATATTCTTCATTTTTTATTTTTCTTATGAAATGATATACTAGCACTAGATATTCTTCACTTTTTATTTTACTTATGAAATGATATACTAGCACCAGATATTCTTCATATTTTATTTTACTTATGAAATGTTATACTAGCACTAGATATTCGTCACTTTTTATTTTAGTTATGAAATGAAATACTAGCACTAGATATTCTTCACTTTTTATTTTATTTATGAAATGTTATACTAGCACTCGATATTCTTCACTTTTTATTTTACTTATGAAATGTTATACTAGCACTAGATATTCTTTACTTTTTATTTTACTTATGAAATGTTATACTAGCACTAGATATTCTTCACTTTTTACTTTACTTATGAAATGTTATACTAGCACTAGATATTCTTCACTTTTTATTTTACTTATGCAATGACATACTAGCACTAGATATTCTTCACTTTTTATTTTACTTATGAAATGATATACTAGCACTAGATATTCTTCACTTTTTATTTTACTTATGAAATGATATATTAGCACTAGATATTCTTCACTTTTTATTTTACTTATGAAATGTTATACTAGCACTAGATATTCTTCATATTTTATTTTACTTATGAAATGATATACTAGCACTAGATATTCTTCATTTTTTATTTTTCTTATGAAATGATATACTAGCACTAGATATTCTTCACTTTTTACTTTACTTATGAAATGTTATACTAGCACAAGATATTCTTCACTTTTTATTTTACTTATGAAATGATATACTAGCACTAGATATTCTTCATATTTTATTTTACTTATGAAATGTTATACTAGCACTAGATATTCTTCACTTTTTATTTTACTTATGAAATGATATACTAGCACTAGATATTCTTCACTTTTTATTTTACTTATGAAATGTTATACTAGCACTAGATATTCTTCATATTTTATTTTACTTATGAAATGTTATACTAGCACTAGATATTCTTCACTTTTTATTTTACTTATGAAATGTTATACTAGCACTAGATATTCTTCACCTTTTATTTTACTTATGAAATGATATACTAGCACTAGATATTCTTCACTTTTTATTTTACTTATGAAATGATATACTAGCACTAGATATTCTTCACTTTTATTTTACTTATGAAATGATATACTAGCACTAGATATTCTTCACTTTTTATTTTACTTATGAAATGATATACTAGCACTAGATATTCTTCACTTTTTATTTTACTTATGAAATGTTATACTAGCACTAGATATTCTTCACTTTTTATTTTACTTATGAAATGATATACTAGCACCAGATATTCTTCATATTTTATTTTACTTATGAAATGTTATACTAGCACTAGATATTCTTCACTTTTTATTTTACTTATGAAATGAAATACTAGCACTAGATATTCTTCACTTTTTATTTTATTTATGAAATGTTATACTAGCACTAGATATTCTTCACTTTTTATTTTACTTATGAAATGTTATACTAGCACTAGATATTCTTCACTTTTTATTTTACTTATGAAATGTTATACTAGCACTAGATATTCTTCACTTTTTATTTTACTTATGAAATGTTATACTAGCACTAGATATTCTTCACTTTTTATTTTACTTATGAAATGATATACTAGCACTAGATATTCTTCACTTTTTATTTTACTTATGAAATGATATACTAGCACTAGATATTCTTCACTTTTTATTTTACTTATGAAATGATATACTAGCACTAGATATTCTTCACTTTTATTTTACTTATGAAATGATATATTAGCACTAGATATTCTTCACTTTTTATTTTACTTATGAAATGTTATACTAGCACTAGATATTCTTCATATTTTATTTTACTTATGAAATGATATACTAGCACTAGATATTCTTCATTTTTTATTTTTCTTATGAAATGATATACTAGCACTAGATATTCTTCACTTTTTATTTTACTTATGAAATGTTATACTAGCACTAGATATTCTTCACTTTTTATTTTACTTATGAAATGATATACTAGCACCAGATATTCTTCATATTTTATTTTACTTATGAAATGTTATACTAGCACTAGATATTCTTCACTTTTTATTTTACTTATGAAATGATATACTAGCACTAGATATTCTTCATTTTTTATTTTACTTATGAAATGTTATACTAGCACTAGATATTCTTCACTTTTTACTTTACTTATGAAATGTTATACTAGCACAAGCAATTCTTCACTTTTTACTTTACTTATGAAATGTTATACTAGCACTAGATATTCTTTTATTTTACATACTAGCACTAGATATTTTACTTTACTTATGAAATGATATACTAGCACTAGATATTCTTCATTCTTCACTTTTTATTTTACTTATGAAATGTTATACTAGCACTAGATATTCTTCACTTTTTATTTTACTTATGAAATGTTATACTAGCACTAGATATTCTTCACTTTTTATTTTACTTATGAAATGTTATACTAGCACTAGATATTCTTCACTTTTATTTTACTTATGAAATGATATACTAGCACTAGATATTCTTCACTTTTTATTTTACTTATGAAATGTTATACTAGCACTAGATATTCTTCACTTTTTATTTTACTTATGAAATGATATACTAGCACTAGATTACGCGACGAAATGATAAAAAAATTATTAAATATGTTGCAATTATACTCTCTTTAAAATTTCTATTCACCAGATATGTGAAAAATATCAGGACGTACAGTAGCCATGAAAAATAAAATTTTTACATATATATATATATATATGTGTGTGTGTGTTAATACATATTATTTAATATGTTTCACTGATATAACGTATAAACAGTGAAGCTGTAAGACTAGCAAGGAATACAAGCAATATATTTAAAAGTCAGAATAAGTTCAGTCCATAACAAAACTCCTTTGTTCATATGTTGATCCATCATTTTTGACTCAGAAACTTTCAAAATATAGTTAATCACGCTTACTTTAAAGCATTCAAACAGTCGTATATTAATGTTGTATTCCACAATGCTTTATTTCTAATCCACTCTCTACTCCTGAAAATGTGGTTTTCGTTAAAAGACGCTGGAACTAATGATCTTTGTAATGAAAAATTACTGATATAAAGTTGTTTTTGCAGATAGAATGCGGTGGCTACTACCTTATTTATCGTCTTTATTACTTTTTCTAATTTCCACTAGATGTGTGTGAATACGTACTTCATTAATTAATGTATGCGTTTTCTTATAGGAAAGCCACATTGGACTATCTGGTGAGCCCACTCAGAGGAGTCCAACCCCTGATTTTAGTGTTGTAAATCCAAAGACATACCACTGTACTAGCGGGGGTTTTTTAAATTAAGGTAAGTAAATATAAATTTATGAGATAGTACAAAACAAATTGCTGCTGTGATGCAAACATCCAACACCAGGGCACAAATCGTAAGGTGTGTCATTATGCAATGAACTCTGGTTTTTAAGAGGTAATGATTGAAGTAAGATCCACATTGTGTTGGGAGCATCTTTATCTAATATAACTTCAACATCGCCCGCCACACATGATTAAGAAAACAGAATTGACCAGATGTGAGTACTCTAGCCCACAAAGTCCCATTTCTTTACCGTCTTCCGCTGTCTGCAGTCAGACATGGTAAGGTGACTGCTCATGATAAAATAGTGATACAAGAGTTGGCGGTGTGTGATGATGACTTGCTTCCTTTCCTCTTGCCCTTCAGTGCTCAGTTAGATACGGCTAGCGCAGGTAGCCCTCTTGTAGCTTTGCGCGAAATGCAAACCCAATCAATAAAAAAGAGGGGGCATTACAAAAATGTTGACTGGTACGAACAGGGGAAAACACAATATTTCTTAAAGTTATCCTGGAGATGTTCGCATTTCAGAGTTAACCAGAGCCAATCGTAAATTCGTCTTCTGGTAGAACTTTCGATTCGAACCTGAAGAACCTAGTTCTAGTTTGTATAATACTATAACATATTTCCCATACGTTATAAGAGTAACAGTCATTAGTTGATGGTACGGTGCTCCTAACTGGCTGCCTTCCTTCTAGTCAGTAATTCAAAATTAGGACCTCGGTCGATTTGCCATAATTATAAAATGTAAATTACTTCACGAAAATATCTAAATTCTACATTAAAACCGTGGGGACATTGCAGTCTGTTAAATTATATCCTTGTGTTAGCCTACGGTAAGATCAGAAGAGATGAAGTGAACTAGGGACACGTGATATTATATTTTATAATTAAAATTGAAATTATTCTTTGATCTTCCATTTGTGTTGAGTCATTTAAAACTATAAAATCTGTTTGTTCGTTTTCTGAATTTTGCAAAAAGCTACACGAGTGCTATCTTCTCTAGCCGTCCCTAATTTAGCAGTGTAAAACAAGAGGGAATGCAGCTAGTCATCACCACCCACCGCCAACGCTTGGGCCACTCTTTTACCAACGAATAGTGGGATTGACAGTCACATTATAACACCCGCATGGCTGAAAGGTTGAACATGTTTGGTGTGAGAGAGATTCAAACCAGAAACCCTCAGATTACGAGTCGAGCGCCTTAACTTTTTTTTTTAAATTAGAATTAAATTTCAAACTAGAAAGCAAACTAAATCATGATATTATATCACGTATTTAATCTTAATGGAAGATCCGCTCTTTTTTCTGATCTGCTTAATGTATCATGCAATCCATATTGGTACTTAAGCTTTTCAGCTATTTGGGAACCTTGTTTTCTTTTATATGTTTCGTGCAACACAATTATTCATTAATACTAGAAGAACGTGTTATTTAATAAGAGTTCAGCTTTTGTTCTTCCAACTAGACTGGATCAGATCATTGAAATTCAGCACAGTTTTAAATTATAGCAGCTAAATACAAATATGTAATTTTATTTTGTCTTTGTATAAGACAGCATTAGAAAAATTCTTTGTCGAATAATTTCAGTAAAAATCAGTTTTGTTTGTTTTGTTTTTCGATTTTGCGCAAAGCTACATGAGGGCTTTCTATGCTACCCGTCCCTAATTTAGCAGTATAAGACTAGGGAAAGGTAGGTAGTCATCACCACCCACCGCCAACTCTTGGGGTACTCTTTTACCAACGAATAGTGGGGTTGACCGTCATATATAACGCCCGCATAGCTGAAAGGTTGAACATGTTTTGTGTGAAAGGGACTCAAACCAGAAACCCTCAGATTGTGAGTCGAGCGCCTTAACCACCTGGCAATATCAAGCCAATAAGGTTTAGCCATGGGTTGGATAAGAAAGTATTTATAAGCATCACTTCCCTGATTCGATTTCATTAGATTCAGTTGTTCTAATGGAAAGATTGTTTAGCAGATTTTTCTTTGTTCGAAGTTAAGCACAAAACTACACAATGGGCTATTTAGGCTTTGCCCATCAGTGGTATCGAAACCATGATTCTAGCATTATAAGTCCGCAGACATGCCGTTGTGCCACTAGAAAGCGTTTGATAAGCGCTACTTTATATGTATGTTTGTTTGCTTGTTTTTTTGATTTTCGCGTAAAGCTACACGAGAGCTATCTACGCTAGCCGTCCCTAATTTAGCAGTGTAAGACTAGAGGGAAGACAACTAGTCAGCACCACCACCGCTAACTCTTGGGCTACTCTTTTACCAACGAATAGTGGGATTGATCGTCACATTAGGGCGAGCATGTTTAGTGCGACCGGGATTCGAACCCGCGATTCTCAGATTGCGACTCGAACGCCTTAACCCACCTGGTCATGCAGGGCCACATTGCATGTAAACAACATATATATGTACGTATTTATGGCCATAAGATCAGTGGTCACTCATGAAGCTGTTCACGTGATGGCCTCCATTACTTAAAAGAACTCTGAATGTTACATACTATCATTAATCGACAAACAATATGAAAATTATTGAGCGTAAAAACCTCATATACCCAAACCAAAATATTTAATAAGTATTTCTCAACTGTTTTTTGTTGTTATTTTACTATTGTTAATATAATAGTTATCGAAGAACAGAACATTGTAATAGAAGTTAAACTTCTCAATTACACCCTGGATAACAAATGGAAAATTACCATTTAAAATACATTACTCTCATTACAGTGTCATACGGCCTGCAAACCAATACGAATTATACAACCTTTGATGACTGTTAAAATCACCACTCTCTTATTCAGCTCGTTTGTGTACTAATAATACATGAACAGAACATTTCAATTCACTTGTCATTATCTTGAGTTCAACATTGTCAATTCACTTTAGGAAAAAAGGCCACCTGTTAACACACTGTTAACAGTTTTGACGTATCTCATACTTATTAAGAAAAAACGATTGATAACCATATCTTTATGGCACACATGTGACATTGCAATTTTAAGCACCTCAGCTAAATTTAACATGAAATGCCTTCTACTTCGCCTAAAACAATACCAAATCAGTATGTGATAAGACAACGTTATGTGGGTCGTAAAGCTAATTATATCCGGGATACAACGTATCGCCAGATAAGTTATTTTTATTGTGTCTTCGAATAATAAACAATTGAACTTATGAAGAAGGATATTTTTATTTGACAATATTCAAAAATTGATATTCTCTTGCAAAAAAATATATCTAAAGCTACCCACAAACACAGAGTTCGCTTGTTGTTGTTTTTCGGGTATCTAACCAGAATAAAGTAGGCCTTACAAAGCTAAGTCAAAACATACGACGTTCTAGTAATTGTTGAATATGTTAATTTCAGCCACACGCTGTCTTAGCAACGTGTCGCGTAGTAATTGGACGAATATTCAACAAACATCAGGCGTATTACAGTAATGTACTTACACATAGGTAGCTCTGGTAGCTTCATAAATAAAGGATAGATAACAAAAATAGAATATTCCCGTTTTAACAAAGAAATACATGCGTTCTTATTCAAACACGAGAACAGTATTTTTAAAATATTCATGTCCTTAGAGTACGTGATGTTTTTCAATATCTTGCTTTGTAGAAATTAGCTAAGGGTAATAATTACGGAAACAGTAGAACTGGGAATATGCCTGCGGGTTTCAAGAACCACTTTTCTAAATTACGACTTATAGAATTTATATAGATTACCTTGTTCTTAACGTAATACTTTGAAGATAATGAAATAACGAAGTTTGTTCACATATGCAATTGAACTTTCGGAAACTTCTGTTGTAAGCCATTTGGGAAGTTTATTATTTGCTGTTTGATTCACAATGATTGCTTTGAAGCATTACTAATCACGAAAAGAATTCAAAGACTAACAAATCATGTTTTTGAAATTTTGGAGGATTTTTTAACTCAGTTAGTCTGAAAACTTTTCAGTGTAATTATGTATAAATGTTGCTGTTTAGTGGATTCTTCTTTATATATGTGTGAATTGTCAGTGATATTGATATTCGCCAAACGTTTAAGTTAAAGAAACCTGTATCTGATATGTATTTGATTTGATTGTTAGGTAAAAAGCTCAACATTTGGATATTTGTGCTCAGCCCAACATCCGTATCAAAATCAGAGTTTAGAGTTGTATATCTGATATGTATTTGATTTGAATGTTGTTAAGTACAAAGTTAGACATTTGACTATCTGTTCCCTGCCCACCACAGTTATCGAAATTTGACTTTTGACGTCGTATAACTAATATATAGATAAAAAGTATGGTTTTAAAACTTAGTCTAATAACCTGTATTACTGTGGATAACAAAAATTTACCACTAGAGAAAACTCAAGTCTCTCAGGCTAACTTGATGTTGCTGATTTCAAAAACTTAAACAGAATTTGTCCATCGCCTCTAGATTTTTAATTACCATAATATATCGATATTTTAAATCTCAGAACTGAAATACCATGTAACCAATTCAGTACAATAAAGTTGTGCTGTGAATTAAGTTTACTTGGACAGTTTAATGGGTAAAAAACATACATTTTTGATAACTTGAAACATTGATTGCATTGTATTGGTTGGTATAAACTTAAACTTCCAAATATGTTGTTCGCATATGCTTTTTATTCTCGATACAAATGTAGATAAATAATCTAGGTGCAGTGAACAATGATCATGTTGAACACTAAAATACTTCTGCAGTGGAACAGAGATATCAAGGAAAATGAAATCCTGCAACGATGAGAGATCAATCACTGTTGGTTTTTAGAGCTGACAACATATACAAAAGGTGCGATAAATTTTTTGTTTTGTTTTTGAAATTCGCACAAAGCTACTCGAGGGCTCTCTGTGCTAGCCGTCACTAATTTAGCAGTGTAAGACTAGAGGGAAGGCAGCTAGTCATCACCACCCACCGCCAACTCTTGGGCTACTCTTTTACCAACGAATAATGGGATTGACCTAACATTATAACGCCCCCACAGCTGAAAGGGCGAGCATGTCTGGCGTGATGGGGATGCGAACCCGCAACCCTCAGATTACGAGTCACACGCTTGGCCATGCCTGGCCGGTGCGACAAATCGAAGAGATACTTTTTCGCAAGAAATAAAAAATAATACTATGATGAAAGTTTTGAAGATAGCCTAAATGTATTTTCAATATATTATCCTATTATACCTATTACTCTTTATGAAGCTGATATTGCTATTGTCTATTCTTTCTGAACATTTTAAAATGTAATTTTCAATGAATAAATATAGTTATTAAAAAAGTTGTTATTTTCAATGAATAACTATAGTTATTAAAACGTTGTTATTTTTACGATACATAAAAATATGGCCTGGCATGGCCTAGCGCGAAAGGTGTGCGACTCGTAATCCGAGGGTCGCGGGTTCGCGCCCGCTTCGCGCCAAACATGCTCGCCCTCCGAGCCGTGAGGGCGTTATAATTTGACGGTCAATCCCACTATTCGTTGTTAAAATGGTAACCCAAGAGTTGGCGGTGGGTGGTGATGACTAGCTGCCTTTCCTCTAGTTTTACACTGCTAAATTATGGACGGCTAGCACAGATAGCCCTCGAGTAACTTTGCGCGAAATTCAAAAACAAACAAACATAAAAATATTTTGAACAAATGTACCGTAACTCGTGAGAAGAACAGTAGTTTTCAATATGAGTTTTAGGACAAGAATCGTCATATTACTCGGAAACAGTTCCATATTCTCTAGTAGCAGCAGAGAACAATTTTTTGTTGTCGGGTGTTATTAAAGATTCTGATTGTAGTAGAATCCATCCATCGAAAGTGTAGTTATATTTACTTGATGGATATGTACTGTTATTGAACTATAACGAGGATATCCTAATATTAAAGTTACTTTGAAACACCAATTGAAGAAATATAGCAATGTTTCTCTCCTTTATCCTTCTGTGATTCACGTTTGAAAGGCTTATAATGGAAGATCATAAATTGTAAGTTTGATTTCAGTTATACCACCTTACTCCACTCTTAATTCTAACTGCTCTGTTTCACCTCCTTCTAAGATCCAACGTAAGTTTGAAGGATTATAACACTAAAATTATGAGCCAGATACCTGCAGCTGGTGCGTACAGATAGCTCATTCTAAAGATCTCTGTTTAAATCAAACAAAAACAACAAACTTTTACGGCTTAAAACTACAACTTCGTTGTCTATTTATTATACAAACATTTGGTTATTACATGGTTTTAACGATTCTCATTAGAAAATCATTGTCGTTGTCAAACTTTACATGTTCTTCGTTGTTTCGAAATAAAGATACTCTTTCCTCGCTTTTGAAGACCTAAAAAGATACGACTTCTTTAACTTGACAATAATGGCACCATATTCTTTTTGGATTCACTGCATTCCGCATGACCTCATACGACTTCTTTAACTTGACAATAATGGCACCATATTCTCTTTGGATTCACTGCATTCCGCATGACCTCATACGACTTCTTTAACTTGACAATAATGGCACCATATTCTCTTTGGATTCACTGCATTCCGCATGACTTCAGTTTGAATTACTATTTGTCGAATTACGTTGACAAAAGTAGCAATCTTCTGACCTAGGGTGAAACTTATTAGGCTATTAAGCAAAGAAAAACAAAAAAAAATCTCCTGGCGTGTAATTAGTTATTAATACACATTGTTTCACTGTGATAGTATATATACGGTTTGCCTATGATTGTTTCCTATTAAATCTGTAACACATACTTATTAAGTTTTGATGGCAAACTTGAGTAAGCTGAGATAGATCGCTCAAGGCCTAATAATTGCAATAAATATAAAATATTTAGCTATTTCAAAGGATAACAAGCAAAATTTACTAACTTAAGACTTTGTTAAATAGTGTATTAATACTCCTAGTAGTGTAGCGAACTCCAGCCAATTGACTTCCTATCAGTACTGGTCCTATATAGTTCTGTAAGTAGTGGCTTACTAATACTACTGGTACGACATAGCTCTATAGTTTAGTGGTGTACTAATACCACTGATACTATACAGCTCTATAATTAAGTGGTTTGTTAATACTCATGGTACTACATAGAACCACAGTTAAATTGTTGGTTCATTTGTTTATTTGTTTTTAATTTCGCGTAAAGCTACACGAGGGCTATCTGTGCTAGCCGTCCCTAATTTAGCAATGTCAGACTAGAGGAAAGGCAGCTAGTCATCACCACCCTCTCTTTTACTAACGAATAGTAGTATTGACCGTCACATTATAACGTTCCACGGCTGAAAAGGCGAGCGTGTTTTGTGTGACTGTGATTAGAACCCGTGACCCTCAGATTACGAGTCGAGCGTCTTAACCACCTGGTCATGCCGGCCCGTTTAAATTGTTTAACAGAACTCATGGTACTATATGTATCAGGGGTAACTTAGAATTAAAACAAGGTAAAATTGAATTTTAATTTTACACTTACAAAACGTATTAGTATCAATTATAATTCTAATTAAAAACGTTCTTTTATTGTAAAACTTTGATGCTTAGTTGTTTTACAATATTTAAATCTAGTAACTTAATAGTGTATGTATCTAAGTGCGCACTGACATATTGAAATACTTTTATACATGGAAAATGATATTCAAGAAAAAAAACTCTTACATCATTGTGCTTTACAAAAGATACTTCCATAAGTATAGAATCCCCATAGTCTCGCGCTACTCACGAGTCTCATTCATAAATTTCTCACCAGTGAAAGGAATATTCATCCGCTTTCACTTTCACTATTCCGACATCACTTAAGACTTCCATACGAGTAGATAAAACACGAACTTTAGAGATTCCGTGAGGAGAGTATATTAACATTATGGCCAAGATATTGAGTCAATATACCCCAAAACTCTTCATGTTGCATATTAAATCTAGTAAAGCAATCTATGTTAAGCAGCTCTTTAACACGCATGTTCAAGTGAATTTGGGATTTTTGCACTTGACCATAAATAGCCAAGCAATCTTCAAGTATATGCTTTTAAATTGTCAAGCAGCAACGACTCTCTAAAAATCTTATGTTTTCATCTATTATTAGATTCGGAAAATAAAATTATCAAAAATTCACTTGAAGTCATTTACTTTAATTACAGATGGAATATTTCTGATCGATTAGGTACTATGTTAATAGCACGTAACGACACATACATGATCACAAAGTGCTGTTAGTCTGAGTTAATTAAACCGTTAATTCTAAAATAGTATCTTTGCTGCTAGGTTTCTTCTACCGGTCACTAGATGCTGAACTAAATATTTTTGTTGATGTTTATTATTTTATGCTGTCTAAATTTTTAACTTTTTGAAGTCGATTCATTATCCGAGACTTTTGTCAGATAATTTAAAATCGACTGGTCATTTTCAGACTATGATACTACACAATCGTAATCTGTTTATGGTGGCTTTATGTGTGGCCACTATTATCTTGATGTGAGGCAGAATGTAACGGAATCAATTTAAAATGTATTATTGCTACGAAATGTTAGTATTTATTGATTTATTTGGATACAAGTCCATACCTAAGATATGACTGTTTGCAACTATTTCTAATACTTAAAATTATTTTAGAAATTTACATCATGGTACATGAAGAGTGTATGATGCCAAAACATCTGAAAGTAATATTAGTTTATTAAGAGTAAAAATATCTTAAAATCACTACTTCAAGACGTAGGTAATTTTATTTCTAGTTTAAAGTTCTAGATAAATATGTATTTCTTGCATGTACATTTTTAATATATAAATTTATATAAAGTCAAATTGATGAATATCGTAAGTATTTTTTTCATATCACGTTTTTAAAACACGAGTAACTTAGTTTATAAAATTTTCTTCGTTTTAATTCGTTCAGAAACAAAGTTTCAGAACAATGGGTTATTCATAAGTTTCGTATTTAGCATTTTATGGAATTTACTATTAATCTCTATAAACAATGGATTTACGTTCGTTCAGTGGTTACAAATTGTAATTACACAGTTGCCCTCCATCTACTGCATGTCCAGCTTGAAGGCTTATAATACTCAAATTCAGAGCTTGAACCCTGTAGTGATACACCGCAAATAATTAAGACCACAGATTTGCGCTTAAACGGTTTGGTCACAAAAGAAATATGTTAATATTTTTATCATAATAAATACATACGTCTGTGTGTGTATGACTATATATATATATACATGATATACGTTTTTGTGTCAATTATGTGTCATAATTAGTATATATATGTGTATAATCAAGCCTCATAATGCCACACGCATCAGCTGTTAAAGTGCTGTGTGTATCAATTCATAATATACTATGCCTTACAAAAGGGGTAATATAATTTTACTGCTATCATTATTTACTGGTTCTATATATGGTTTAAGTAAAGTAGTGCGTAATACCATTTGGCCTACACTTTATTTACGATACATCGCTGACTTTTGCTAAACGCCAGATCTTATACGTTGAGTGGCTTCTAAACACGTAACACCAAGCCTCGTTTCTTAGCAAGTTATGATACCATGTACAAAGTATCGTAGACGAGTAGCATGATTTTTTTTTCCGATGAGATTTTTGCACAATCTGGTACTGAATGAGTCGTTTGTGGTTTATCGAAAATAAGGATGAAATGTTTCTTCGTGTCTCACAAGAAATTCGAGTTTTGTTACTTAAAAACAAGAGAAAATTCTCAATATACACGGCTGTAAATAGGCCTCAGATCGGTTAAGAGATAGAACTGTGAGTTAAATGATTGATTGACTGTTTGAAGTTAAGCACAAAGCAACACAATGGGTTATCTTTGCTCTGACCACTACGGGTATCAAAAACCAGTTTATAAAATATTCGGGTGATTGAAATTCCATCGGACTCGTTGTTAAGTAATATCAAACCTATGACTCATTATTTTTATCACGAGTAAATGATAACTTCGTTACTTACAGATATTTTAATGAGCTGATCTTATTAGAATAATAACGTCCACTTGTAAGAAACAAATAGACAACATATTAGTTACCCAATATAACGATGAATAAGCTATAAATTATTTGATGTGAGGCCAGAGAAAGTAAAAATCATACACTACAGATGTAAACAGCATTTCTATATGCGACTCATGGGCTAAATGCCCAAATCAGAGACCTCAAGGATCAAATAAGCTAACCCTAATTTATAAATTCTGCTAACTCTGGATAACAGTCAGTCGCCAGTAGAGGTCGCTTCTGCAACTACTTTTAACCGAGTAACGGGATCGAGTGTGACTAGATACCAGTTAAGCCTCTTCAGAAATAATCAGTGATGTCGAGAAAACCCACTTGTAGATATATATATATATGCAAAAACGGCTCGTTTGGGTTGAGAAAATATTTTACATAGAAGAGCGAACAACGTTTCGACATTCTTTGGTCATCGTCACGTTAACAAAGAAAGAGGTAACTGACCGGAAGCTGACCATATGTTTGAAAGGGGTTGTGTAACTGAGTGTCGGAATGTAGAGGGCGGTGTTAGATGTTTGAATATATAATTTTATTTATTTTATTATATTAATATCGGTATAAAGGCGTTCCTTTATATTGGTTTATTTTGGGTTTAAGTTGTTGTATAAGTAAGGCTTCTTTAATTTTGCGTTTGTTTATGTTTGTTTCTTTATTTAATATTTGAGTGTTTTCTATGGTTATGTTGTGTTTATTTGACTTGCAGTGTTCGAAAACGTGTGAAGGTGACTTTCTATGTTCTTTGAATCTGGTTTCCATTTTTCTACTTGTTTCTCCAATATAGAAGTCGTGTCAGTTATCACATTGTATTTTATAAATAATCTTCCCTCTAGTCTTACACTACTCAATTAGGAATAGCTAGCGCAGATAGCCCTCGCGTAGCTTTCTGCGAAATTGAAAAAAAAAAATTAAGTCTTATGGTAATTTATTTTATCTTTATCCGATAACAGTATTAAGTAAAACGATTTTTTATTGTATTTGGAGACTAGGAAGAGTCATTTTAAATTCATTGTGCACCATTAGACGTAGACTTTATTTCTCTGCCACATCTGTAGAAGAACTGACACAACTGTTGACCTAATCTTAATATAAACTGAAGATTTTAACTTAATCTTAAAAATGCAAGTAATTCCTTGTATATGCTTTGATGTTATTACACGGAACACAACAGTTGGTAATTCATGAAAATATTTGCATTAGACATAAAGAAAACCTATAAAAAAAGTTATTATATTTCATAAGTCGCCTATCACTTTGGAGACTGTAGGAGTGAATAAAGATCTATCTCCAAATATTGTGAATTTATCCAATCATTAGTGAGGGTCAGTTAAACGTATTAAGCCAAGAATTTAATTTTTTATAAAGAAACTTCTTTCTTACAGAGAATTTTATCCTGACTGTTGAATTCAATTTAAACAGCCCTCCGCTAGTACAGCAGTATGCCTACGGATTTACAACGCTAAAATCGGGGGTTCGATTTCCCTCGGTGGGCTCAGCAGATAGCCAGATATGGCTTTGCTATCAGAAAACACACACACACACTCAACATAAATAAACATTCCCTATCATCTAAGATTAAAAACAATATCTTACTGGATTTAAGTCTTTTCTTCACCAATCACACTATTGGTGAATGTCATCTCATAAAAGACGAAGTGCTTGGCCTTATAACTCTTCGATCTAATAAAGACATTGTCATAACCAAAGCTGACAAAGGTAACCAAATTATCATCATAAACAAGTGTCATTATAATAAAGGGATTGAGGTTAACAGTCTGTTAACGGATTGTTCTTATAAAATGATAGCTGTGTGTTTTTCTTATAGCAAAGCCACATCGGGCTATCTGCTCAGCCCGCCGAGAGGAATCGAATCCCTGATTTTAGCGTTGTAAATCCGGAGACATACCGCTGTACTAGCGGGGGGCGAAATGATAGCTAAAGACAAGTTAAAATATTTGCATTACTTTAACAACCATACTTCGAAGTTATTGTGATCTGATTTTATGTATAGTTTTATGTATTGCCTGAGATACATTAACAAAATATTCCTTAACGCCCGTTTGTGTTTGGTATTAATTCTTTATTACATCTAGTTGCCAAACTCATAACTAACAAACTTTCTTTTCGTATCCTTTCAGCACAAACACTGCAATACAGATTCAACTTTATTAATGAAATTCATTTCTTTAAACTGTATCATAGCGAAGTTACGGTTTCGTTAGGCAATGTATATTTATTTATTTCGGTCTCTGTGAACGAGACCATTTGCCGTTTCGAAGACTGGTTAAAACAAAATCACATTTTCACACTTGAAATTAAAGACATCATAAACTCGACTAAACTTTCTATTATGTCCCCCATTTTTCCAAGTAAATAATAAATTATATTCTTAAATGCAAGGATTGCCTCTGAGATCTCCACTCTCCCCACCACTTTGCGACATTTTTATTGACCATTTTGGAACCACTGTTCCATCACAACTGTCACTTAAAGCAAAACTTTGGATGAGATATATGAAAGATACTTTAGATGTGGAGCCATGGTGACATTGAGCGGCTTTTACAGTGACAGAACAATTCGCGTATTTACATCAAATTTACAATAAACAACATGATCAGCTGCTGATTAATTTAGATTTTTTGGTAACTAAAAACTCTAATTTGTTATTAAAATATTAGTTTTTCGGAAGCATTTTGAAGCCACCGTTTCGATTTGTGTTGCCCTTTTTTACTCAGAAGGTGGGTATGCTTTACATTTTTACTCAGAAGATGGGTATGCTCTACATTTATTTCTTAGAAGGAGGGTATGCTCTACATTTTTTCTCAGAAGTTGGGTATGCTCTACATTTTTATTCAGAATGTGGGTATGCTCTACATTTTTTCTCAGAAGGTGGGTATGCTCTACATTTTTATTCAGAAGGTGGGTATGCTCTACATTTTTTTCTCAGAAGGTGGGTATACTCTATATTTTTATTCAGAAAGTGGGTATGCTCTACATTCTAACTCACATAGCATTTCGTACTTCGTCTGACGATTGTAATAAAATCAACTTAAATAGGTGACCGTAGATAAAGGATGCGGCTGGATAATCGTTGACAAAACTGTTAACAAAATGATACTTTCATCTGTTTATACGTACCTGTTTTCGTTAATTAAAACCTAAAACCAAATAAGAAAAATTTGTTTCTTACTAAATACATGGACTGCCAAATCCTAATAGATCTCCTAACAAAACTGGTAACTATTTTCCTTTATCAAAGATAACAGCTTGGAACTAAAACGGAATTTAGAAAATAAAGTGTTCATTACACAAAGTCTATGTCGGTCAGACAACCCATAAACTAAAATACCGTTTAAATGAACCTTAACTTAACGGCCATGTAGTGACACAGCAGTATGTCTGCGGACTTACAAGGCTAGAAACCAGGTTTTGATACCCCTGATTGGCATTTAACAGATAGCTTATTGTGTAGTTTTGTGTTTAATTACAACCAATGTATTCCATGAGATGTGATTGAATATATTTTTTTTTCCATGAAGAACTGCAATGAACTGAATGTAAAAGAAATTTGATGAAAATAATTAAACGAGGAGATTTTTCTTAAATGGAAAAGAAAATCCAGGAATTTCGATACTCTAGCTGTACTTAAATTAATATTAAATAAGCATTTATTAATTTATATGTATTTATTAAAATATATTGTGTACATTGTTTTACGATCATGTCGAGCATTTTACCTTGTGTTTAGTGTATACATTTGTATGTATGTATTGATTGGTATTGTTTCGTTTTTATAGAATACTGATTTGAAATTGAAACGCGCCACGTGCTGTAAGAACGAGCTTTTTAATAATATTGTAGATAAACTGTTGACTCGTATGCTTTCATTCCATCTGATGATCATATGGTTGACACATGAAGCAAGTTATACATTTTCGTTTTGCAGTAATAGATAATTTTGGATTAAACGATATATTACTTTCATTAACCACTACTTATATTTGTATCACTTAACTAGTTACCCCCCGACAGTTAATCAGATCAATATTCGTGTTTGTACGTCTTCGTATAAGTACTTACAAATAATACTCCACCATCTTTTACCACATACTACTTAAAACAGTTACGATGTGTTGATCATTGGTGTTGATCATGATTATTGAAGATCGATATTCATTAGATCTAGAAATTCCCTTAAAGAGACTTTAAATCATTTCATCTTGACTGGTTTCTAACTTCATGTATTCGTCTTTAGTCAGAGCAGTTTTGTTATCTTATGTGTAAGTTTGCTAATCTTGTCTTCAGGGACTTTACGATTTAATTACCACAGTTACTTAGTATATAACTTTATACACTAATTGCTTTATAATCATTAAACATCATTGACTCTTTTACTATTTTTTATTGTCTCGTGGGATATTTTCTATCACAAGCTCAGTGTTATTAGACAAACCTGTTTAAGCCTGCTATATTATTTATATATCCCTTATTCAGAGTTACTTTTGTTATCCACAACCAAATTTGTGAATTATGTTGCGTGCCTACAAAAAACAACAACATTATTTTTAGAAGTTGTATTTTTATCTCTCCATTACTACTATTCCAGAAATATGAATATGGCATGAATCATTATCTCTGAGTTTTAATTAACGTGATTAATAAACAAATACGGTTATTGCGTGACAAGATGTTTAAATGGAATGAAATAGGTCAATTCAGTTTGAAAACTCATGATGACAAAACTTTATCAAAACGTTGTACATTTTTCTCACTACCAGTTAAAGCTGTCTCCCAGCTTTATTTTCTAAAGAGTCGATTTCTGGTCAACAACTTCGAAATAGTTAAATTCGCTTCATTGTGGTCAAATAAGGTCGAGCGGCTTGAACGTTGACTACATATTTTTTTTACAGCAAATTGAATCATTTCTTTGTATAGTGTTTCTACAAATGGTTAAATACGTTTCAAAACGTAATGAACTTTAAACGGATAAAAGGTAGAAACGTGCAATATAAAGTACATATTAGGCTAAAACCTTCGAATATTTTATCTCCCTTGTGTTGGCTTGTACCATAGTTCAATATTTTACCAACAAGTAGTGACAAAATAGAATGGTAACTGTTCAGCAAAAAAGCTCAGATCATTCTATACCTGTGGTGGGTGGAATTCAAGTCTCTTATTTCTGTATAACTCCAGTTTAATATGGATACAAATAATTAAAGACACAGAATCAGGTGTTTCAAGAGAATCACTGGACGACAAAGCTTTAGTGAAAACTCTATTGTTCTTGTAACTAGGCCACTGAATTAATAAATTAAACACATTAAAGATCTTCGGCTTTCTCTAGGCGGCTATTGATTATGTCATTAGTATGGTAGGTTAGACACCATTTAAATTTACATTTTATATCTATGAGTAACTGAACAATGATTAAACTGTTAGACCTTTGGTTGGGCTGGGAACAAATGTATTGCGAATAATGTTTTTTCATCCCAATATGCTTGTTTGTCACTATTCTGACAAACGGCTAAAATGCATTGAAGCCAACAGCAATCACATGTAAATGATATAAAGTCTGAGAGTACATAGACTAAATATATTTTACACCATGTCTCTATCTTTCTTCGTTTGAAAGCTTTAAACTACGTATAATCATTATTAGACACTTTGTATCTCACTGACTGGTACTGTAAAAATACCAGTGACTGCTAATAATTTTAGTGTCAATAAATATATATATATATTAGAGTTGTTCACCTGTCTGTTTGTCTGTTGTCACAAATTATTGGGAGAAACTTGTTAACTCAATATTGATCAAATTTGTTAAACGAACGTAAGCGTAGCTCCCAAAGACTGAGTTTACAAAAATAAGCAATAGGTTAACGGTTAAAGTCATTTGAGTTTTACTGCTTCAATGACGACTTATGTTGGTTTGTTTTTTGTTTGTTTTTATATTTCGTGCAAAGCTATACACGAGGGCTATCTGCACTAGCCGTCCCTAATTTAGCAGTGTAAGACTAGAGAAAAGGCAGCTATTCATCACCACCCACCTCCAACTCTTGGGCTACTCTTTTACCCATGAATAGTGGGATTGATCGTAACATAATAACGTCCCCAGGGTTGAAAGGGCAAGCACATTTAGTGCGACTGGGATTCGAACCCGCGACCCTCAGATTACGTGTCGAGCGCCCCTAACCACCTGGCCATACAGGGCCAGACTTAAGTTAAAAGTTGTCGGTAGCAAAACAAGTGAAGCTGATGACAAACAGACGTAACGTCCAATTGAGCGCGTAGTACGAAAACTTTTGTACTTTTATTAATTTGTTTGTAATCTTATTTCATTCTAGGTTTACAGTATGAACATTCTCTTTTTCTGACGTTCAGCTCAGATTTAGAAACTTTTCGGATGTTGTAAGAGAAATCATATTTTGTCTTAAAACGAAACTAATAAATGAAGCTGAAGCTATTTTCCAAAAGGGCTGGAAGTAGTTTCTTTGTTTGTTTGAAGTTAGAAACAATACTACACAATGGGATATCTGTGCTCTGCCCACTATGGGTATCTAAAACCGGTATCTAGCGTTGTAAATCCGCAGGCATGCTGCTGTGTTAATAAAGGCTGGAAGATAGCGACACCTTGTGAAACTGAAAATATGACATCTTATAATTCTCAAACGAAAATTTATTTTGAGCTTTATCTTAATCTTTCTTATCACGCATAATTTATCACAAGACTGATGTACAAAGTGAGATTCAGAAAGGTATGAGCGACCTCGTTGTTCTGAGATTGTATTTACTTTATTAATGTCCAATAAAGGTTCCCAACACATATGGTAAAATACACACACACAGATGTCAACGCATAGATACATAAAAAGGGTTTCATGGTGCGTTGTTGTTTTTTCTGTATGTGCTTCTGAAGGTTTTCACTAGCTTAAAAATCAAGGTCACCAAAGATCAAATTTGTTCATTGCCGAGATGTTACATAGAATCCGTTAATATATGCTGATCTAAAAGAAGCAAGCGGGTGAGAATGAACTCACGTTTGGTAACGCATTTCTCTGGTAACCAGTCGGAACATAAAGTAATAGTGAATATGCTATCAAAGACGTAATCAACTCAATTCAGTGTACACTAAGCAGACAAGTTTCTTATTGCTATTATTATTGTCTCTCGGCCAAACGTTAGAGCAGACTTTCATATAAATACCTTGTTAATTGTTTGTGTGTTGCAAAACTGCACAATGGGCTATCTGCATTATGCCCATTGTAGGTATCGAATCCCGAAAGTTAGCGATATAAGCATTCAAGCTTACCACTGTGAACTGAGGACTAAACTGTTGATAATATGAATATAAAATAAGTTATTTTAACTTAAAATAAAGAATTATATTGAATTTATTATTAAAATCTGTATGATACACATAGGTTCCGAACTCTCAAGTATAACGAAAATGCAATCAATAAAAACCCACAACCACTAATTGGTCCACACTAATGACATTGTAAATAAGTGTGAATTTTATAAAGGCATTTCTTGTAATGCCACTTCAAGAGTATTTCAAAATATTTTTAAAAACGTTTTGTATTACTGTTGAAATAATATTTTACAAGCCAGACAGCTCCATTCTACAGAATTGTGTCTGAAGTTAGTCCTATATAAATTTAAAATTCGGTTAAATGTTTAAACTATGTTATACTGAAATTCGTTTTCCCAAGAAATTATAAATAAATCGAGATGAAACCTATGGAAAAAGAAATGTATAGTTTCTCACACTATCTTATCTAGGCGGTCTGGCACGACCAGATGGTTAAGGCACTCGACTCGTAATATTTAGGGTCACGGGTTCTAATCTTCATCACATCAAACATGCTCGCCCTTTCAGCCGTGAGACGTTATAAGTGACGGTTAGTTTGTTTTGAATTTCGCGCAAAGCTACTCGAAAACTATCTGCGCTAGCCATCTCTAATTTAGCAGTGTAAGACTAGAGGGAAGGCAGCTAGTCATCACCACCCACCGCCAACTTTTGGGGTACTCTTTTACCAACGAATAGTTGGATTGCCACATCACATTATAACGCCCCCACGGCTGAAAGGGCGAGCATGTTTGGTGCGACCTGTCTTCGAACCCGCGACCTTCGGATTACGAGTCGAACGCCTTAACACGCTTGGCCATGCCAGGCTCTATAAGTGACGGACAATCTCACTATTCGTTGGTGAAAGAGTAGCCCAAACATTAGCTGTGGGTGGTGATGACTAGCTGCCTTCCCTCTAGTCTTACACTGCAAAATTAGGGACGTCTAACGCAGATAGCCCTCGAGTAGCATTGCGCGAAATTCGAAACAAACCAATCTTATCTGAAAACAGTGTTTGAGACATAATAATACCAACAGCTTTTCGAAGTTATTAAATATTGTAAAGTAGTTAATTATTTCGCTCTTAATTTACTTGTTTTGATGACTTAATTTAATCAACTAGCGGTTTATTTTAGTTTAGTTTCATAATTTCTATTAACCTATCAACAATAACAAAATAATATATTTGGAGAACATGAAGCAAAAATGTTTATGCAGCTTTGATAATAGGAAGAAATAAAACTTTACAATTTTTCGTAAAGGTTAAACCGCCTGATAAGTACGTCTGTTCTAGTTATTACGAAGAAGTTTTATACGACTTAAACATGCATCATTAATTTACTTCCTAAGGGAGCAAGGCTGAAAACAACTTCGTCTTTCGTTAGCCAATCTACTTATTCGTTACTAAAGAGGACGGTGGAAAACGTATTGTTTCGTCTCACTACATTCGCTGTGTTGGGCAGCTTCCCTGAAGTTAAGTCTTAGCTATTACTAGTTACATTTCTTCTTGTTAGTCTATACTGCTGGCTATGACAGGCACATGTTATACAGAATCTTTACACGTGCGATTATGTTAAAAATCATCCCTTTTTTCTGGTATAGTTAAATTTTATGTCTTGCAATGTTGTATCTCTACCGAAAGGAAAATATATGATTAGTATTATCTTATAGTTTTTGTCTTTTCTCTTACAGTCATTAAATGAAAATGACATTCAACCCACCGTGAGTTTCTAACTGTCCTAATAAACAATATGACTGACCTTTCATCTACAAATTATGTAATAAAAAAAATATCTACGAAGTAAACTGTAACATATTTGTTCACTATAAAGATTATTCGATAGGAAAGTTAATAAATATGACAAAATTTTGTTTTCGAGTTTGAGAGTATTCGTCTGACTACACTATGTTCACATTAAGCTTAAAAACTTAATCAAATATGTTCTTCTAGTGCTCGTAAGAATTAGCAAGAATGTGGTTTGAATCATTATCAGTCTCTGTTACTATCTGTGAATGGGTTCTCAAATAGTATTTGACAAATCAAGTGACATTCGATACCTTTATATCCTTCGCGCAGACTGACATTTAATTTATTACTTGTAACTTGAAGTAAAAATGACAGAAAAAAGCTATCACGAGATCAGATATCTTATTTAGTTTGCATCTAGTGTAGGATCTGTATTTGGTATTGTTTTTGTATTCTCTATGATAGAAAGGTTAATGCAAACTTATTTTCATTACACCAAATATACAGTGTGTGTCAAATTATTCACCCTAGTTTTGTTTTTACAACTACATCAAAACGTATATGTTTAATTTAGATTACGTTTATAGAGTTTAGCTATCATGTTATAATACGCAAGTTGTGCAAGTTCCATTAAAATCCTGCCCCTCCCGCTAGTATAGCGGTAAGTCTGCGGATTTACATCGCTAAAATCAGGGGTTCGATTCCTCTTGGTGGGCTCAGCAGATAGCCCGATGTGGCTTTGTTATAAGAAAAATACTCCATTAAAATCCAGTAAAAAATGCTAAAACTATAAGTGATTTTCTGAAATGTCATAAATTACACAGCGCTAAATTATTAAGCAAGTTTGTTTGTCGCAGATTTTGATAGAAACCATGACCGAAAGGAAGGATTTAACAATAGACGAGAAAAAACCAATTATAAAATAGTCTTGCTAAAATAAAAAAAAATCAATCAAAATTGCAAAAAACCTTGGTCGAGACCATAACAATGATAAAAAGTACCTAGTCGATTCGGATGCTAAGCAGACAAGATTCGATAAAGAAAAACTACAGATAATTTCTAGATGCCAGTATCCCAGCATCAAACAAACAACCACAAAAAAAGCCTCTTTCATCGAGTAGAAAGCTAATCTAGAAGGCTGTAGATCCAGATGTTCCAGAGACTTGCCCGAGCTCGTCAGTATCTGAAAACCGATTTTCAAGAAGTCATGTTTACAGAGGAGTGTCGTTCAACTCTTGATGGTCCAGAAGGATGGACCAGAGGCTGGTTCACAGTAGGAGACGTCAGCAAGGAGGAGTAATGTTTTGTCTGTTATTATTGGTAATAAGCCTGTGGGTCCATTTACTTCTTAAACTTATATTACCTTTCTTAAGGAAAACTTAGAACTATGGTATAAGAGCAAGTCTTTGTGACGCAAGTGAATATAATATTTATGCAAGATAAAGCACCATTTCACTTAGCTCGTGGTACAGTGGGTTAGTTTTCAAAGAAAGGCTTCAAAAATAAACCACGTAGAGAATCTTTGGAGTATCATGAACCGTACGATTTATACTGGTGGGGGCAATTTGCATCAAATAATTATCTCCGGAATACCGTACTATCATCAGCAAGAGATGTTGAAACAGAAGACATTCAAAAACTGACCAACCCTGTTGATGATAGACTTATGAAAGTCATGTCGAAAAATGGTTGTTGTATTAATAAATAACGACCTCCAGTGGCACAGCGGTATCTCTGTGAACTTACACTACTAGAAACTGGGTTTCGATAGCCGTGGTGGACAGAGTACAGAAAGGTTATTATTTGGTTCTGTTATAATCGAAAATAATTTTATTTTAGCGCCCATCTTAAATACATACTTCAAACGGAAAAAAATTCTTCTTGCTTTCTTGACATCTGATACGAAACCAATAAAAATGCATTAACAATATTCACAAGTTTGTTACGTCATGACTGGACGACATGTTGTTTGGAAACGTTTTCAGTGCTGTGATATATGTTCGTTATTATATTCAAAGAAAGTTATTATACTATGCATCTTGGTCTAGACTTTCGTATAGTAGGAAAAAGTAATATTTTTGATGATGTACATTCAGTAATAGTTTGTCCACACAGCAGGTTGTATTTTTTTTTCAGTTCCTTTTCTCTAAATTATCAAATTTTCTAGAGGACGTAATCACATACTTCAACTGCTGATTCTCTCGAATTTGATGTGAGGAAAATCTAACCTCTTTACCTTCAAACCACATTACTATGAAACTGAACTTACTCTATTACAAGAAGTTTGAAAGTAGAGGCTTAAATAAAAATCACAACAGCTTCAACTTTCATCATTGGACAATAAGATTATTGGCCCTGTGTTTCAATCGGTCTCAAGGTGCTATTTCGATCACATAAAGTTGTCACATAAAAAGGTTTGCATTACTCACTCGTAGAGAAAGAGTAATAAAGAAGAACATGAGCTATCGTCTATTTGACAGATCTTTTAAATCCTATAATTCTATCGAGAGAACTTCAGTTAGAGTTTAACAAAAATGGTCCATTAGAATTTACAAGAAAATCTTAACATAATGTAGCTCATGTAATAATCAAGACAGTCATGAAATTCTTAAATTTTAATGTACAATAATATTACAAATTCTCACAGTTAACTTATTCATTCTCAGCCATTTCTGAATTACACATTAGAAATGTTTCCTTTTCACAACTACGAATTAATATTCAATCACTTGAAATAGACATATCTTTCCCCAGTGGCGCAGCGGAATGTCTTCAGACTCACACTGCTAGAAACCGAGTTTCTGTAACCGTAGTAGGCAGAGCAAAAATAGACCATTGTGTAGCTTTGTGCTCAATTCCAAACAAGACAAAATTGACATATTACAAACATTTCATTCTCAAAATTAATAGACTTATGTCTGCATAGGCCTGAAGGACAAATTAGCACGAACTAGTTTTGTGAGTAGAAGCTCATACTAAGCATTAATAATTGAAAGGTTTTGAGGGTTGTTGACGGATTTATGGTTATAGGACGCGAAACTACCTTAATGAACACTATATGACATATGACATATATAATTTGACAACTGATGTAACATTTAGACAAAAACCATTATCAGTGTAGAACTGACATTAAAGCGGGACCTACTCAAACTAAATATTTCTAAAGTAATAACAGAACAATGCTGTTGTGTCTTTCATTGCTGTACGGCAGTACATCACAAATATCACGAAAATTTAGTACGTTACAATGAAACGACTTAGAAGCCTGACCACATCGTTGTTGTTCGCCACGTTAGATCATGCTCTATCTGACGACAATACATCTTGACAATACTTCTGCAACACAGCTTCCTTTACAGCGGGTTTAGTTGTAAAATTGTTAAGGTTAAAAGTGCATCCTTCTTTTTTGCAAGTAATCCATAGGTTATATAGTGTACTGCAATGATGGTTTGAGTTGCACTTTGTTCCTCAGGTGCAATGTCTGCAAATGTTCCGCTTTGCCTTCATATGGCATAAACAGCATGAACACACGTTTCTCAAGAGCATGAGCTATGCAACTGTTTAACTCATATGTGATAGAATAAACTTGCATACAGAGATCCTGCTTGATTATGTTGCACATTTTGCTTACCACTTCTGCAGTGCGACTTATTGAAAGTCTCTCTTCTATAGTCCTGATATCCCAAATTTATCCATATTCATGTCTCTTCGGATATAATTAAGTATAGGGATACCCCATCTTGGAAATTCCCGTCTTGAATACATGTATACAATCTAAATGTATGAATAGTTGAAATAGGAAGGAACTTTCATATACTTTTCCAAAAATCGGCCCGGGATAGCAGGTGGGTTAAAGCGTTTAGCTCGTAATCTCAGGGTCGAGGGTTCGAATTCCCGTTGCACCAAACATGCTCGCCCTTTCAGCCGTGGGGCATTATAATATGACAGTCAATTCCCCTATTCGTTGGTAAAAGAGTAGCCCAAGAGTTGGCGGTGGGTGGTGATGACTAGCTGCCTTCCCTCTAGTTTTACACTACTAAATTAGGGACGGCTAACGCAGATAGCCCTCGTGTAGCTTTGGACGAAATTCAAAAACGAACAAACAATACAATCCTTCCCAATATCAATCAATTTTGATAAAATCACTCTATCTACGAACCTTCAAATAATGTCAAAATGCAGTTCTGATGAATGCCATCCCACAGTGACGTCATACTATCTCTGTCGTCATATGACTTGCTGATTTGCATATTAAAATTATTTTAAATATAACGTGCCTAATCCTGTGAAGAGTGTTAACTATTGACAATCTGTAATGTATTGTATGTTATATGCTAGTGTTTGACTTTATTTCCATATACATTTAATTAATTCTTGTAATTGTTATCTGGTTGTCGTCAAGTCATGAAATTGACTTATGCACATTAAAAGTTCATACTTTGGTGCCACAAAGAAAAATTAAGCTTTTATGATGGAACTTCTATAATATTTATACTGAGGTCTTTAATGTAGTAACTGTAGATAGCGTAGTTCATCATTGAACGTGTTACCTCACCTGGTACAACACTTATAACTTTAAGTGATATATCATGTGAAGAACTTGTAATAAATGCACAATGCAACATCAGGATAACATCAAATTTGTTTGTTTGAAATTTCCTATGACATTAAATATGAAAATATAACTGATTCTTGGAAATCACTGAGAAAATGCACGTGCTTCTTTGCACCACCACAGTTTAAATATTCATACTTAATTCTTGAATAATTAAGTTCTGCGCCTCACGATTTACAAAATACACGAGAGTAAAGTTAACAACATACATACATTAATAAAATATATGTGACTTCATTTCAATTTACTTAGTGAGTTTTTCACACACTGTTATGTAAAAATTAATCGATTTTTCTAATTATGCTAATTTTATGAATATAGTTTTTTTATGCATTATTAAAGCGGATGATAAACTTGTTACACGTAGAAACACCTAGCAACATAACGACCACTGAAATTAAACGATGCTTTAGAATATTACATACATAACGTATTTTAACTATTAACAGTGACAAATAAGTAGTATCCCTTCATATACTGGTTATAATAACTTCAAACGCTTTAAAACCTACACTATGTATAACGCAAAAATATAGATACATATTTTCTTTTTTTATTAGATTCAATTAAAAAAAATCGAACAGAAATTACTACCAATGCCCTGAGACATTTCATTAGCAATCAGCTGAGACAGAAAACTGTAGAAACAATATCGTTCTTTATTCCGATCTCAGACAGGGTGGTATTTCAGACGTGTTGGTTTTCTTTCTTTGATGATCCAGAGACCATACACCAGATTGAATTTGTTCTTCCGGTGTAATACTATATTTCTCCAGTCGTGTTTAGGTTATTGTCAGTGGCTTGAGACGCGTGATTGTGAGAGTTGGAGTTCTTGATACAGCATTCTGAAAATACGGATTTAATGTAGTGAGTTGCTGATCAAACTGTTGAGACAAATATAAACATTTTGAGGAAAGCTGAGAACTCTAAATCAAGAAAAAGAATCATAGCATAAATAATAGGTTTTACGTCTATTTTTATTTAATACAAATTTCACTATCATGTACAATCAAATAATAATTTATGACACAATGAGGTGTGTGATATAATTTATCCCAAAGATAGACAGCATTGTCTAAGATCTCTATTTTATCATTGAAAAACAACAATATTACAAACACCCAAATAATTATTAATAATTATTCCATTCTCCCCTCATGTTTCTGTGAAAATTAATTTATTTCTTTGTTGCTTAAACTAAGAAAATTCTGTGTCGGATTTAAAGTTGTGTGGACGAAGATGCTAATAAATCTCGTGGGCTCTTCATCCCATGTAATTTTACATAGAATACAATTATCAATGGGCTTCCATTAAAACCATGGACATTGAGGCATGGCCAGGTGGGTTAAAACGTTCGACTCGTAGTCTGAGGATCGCGGGTTCAAATCCCCGTCGCACCAAACATGCTCGCCCTTTCGGCCGTGGGGACGTTATATTTGACGGTCAATCCCACTATTCGTTGGTAAAAGAGTATCCCAAGAGTTGGCAGTGTGTGGTGATGACTAGCTGCCTTCCCTCTAGTCTTATATTGCTAAATTAGGGACGGCTAGCGCAGATAGCCCTTGAGTAGCTTTGCGTGAAATTAAGAACTAACAAACAAACAAGCCTCTGGGCTACGCCCTCTATAGCTCCTACCTAAATACGACACTAAGAGAATTTATAGTATCTTCAATCTATTTCCAAAAATCCTTTTAGAATTAATGATACCTAAGTTTTCATTTTATTGGCAATTTGCATCATAATATATTTCATTTCCTAACATAAAATATTTTATTAAAGTTGTTGTTTTGAATTAAGCACAAAGCTACACAATGGGCTATCTGTGTTTTGCCCACCACGGGTATCGAAACCCGATTTTTAGCATTGTAAGTCCTCAGATATACCGCTGAGTCAATGGGGGGGGGGCATTTTATTAAAGACAATGCCTCTTTTTTTAAATTCATTATCTGAAAAATAAAGAGGAGATTAACGTGTTAACGTACTGTCACCATGTGGATAAAAATATACGCTGTTTAAAAATTCATGTTTTTCAGTTTCGAACATTTATAAAGCTTCATGTCTACACAAATAAAATTTGCTTAACAATATTTACTTACGTTACAATTACTTACATAAATTTACAGTCCTTGGATTGTTCTTCCTCGTGTTAAATCTTGTAAATTTTGTTTTTCCAAATTTCGCAAAATTTACATTCAGGTTTGTGCATAAATGTTACTGAATTTGTTGAAAATACTATATCTTAGGAGTTTCTCTAGTGGTACCTGTACTTGTTGGTTATTCCTTGCTAACGTTTGCAAACCCACTAAAAATCGTTGAGTGGAATTATATAATTTTTAGTAATTATGATGTAACATGTATAGGAAAAAAATTGTGTTAAATAATGAAGTTCTTAAAAAGTAAAAAAAAAAACGCAGTGTGCGTATTAAAACTCATTCTTTGTTAGGCCAAATTTAGAGGAATAGAAAAATAAACATTATAAGCAGTTAACTTGAATTTACGCACAACATTTCAAAATGGCCTTATAATAATTAAAAATTGAAGAACATTTTAAACTATAATTCTTGATTTACTAAGAGCTTATACAAACTACAAAATTAGGTAAGAAAAACATTAGAAATTTAAAATACCTACTTTCACCAGGGTAGTAACTGTGGGATATGTGGAATAGGTTTTTTTTTTTGTATGGCTTAACGTCAAATTTAACGGCTCGTAACCATATAAACTCGGGTTCGATTCCCGTGATAGACACAGCGCATATACGTAGTCTGTTAGGCTTTATTTTTAAAAAATAATGGAATTTTAATACGATCAGTGCCTCTAGTGATGATTTAATGAACTGCTATTTTTTATCAATATTGTGTTTTTCAGTGATATACATCCATTCAAAGGTATTTATAAATGTTAATAAGAAATTAGTGATGACGAGAAAATTCACTTGTAGAGAAAAATATATATGTAAAAAACGGCTGGTGTGGGTAGAGAAAGCACTATGTAGAGGAGCGAACAACGTTTCGACTTTCTTCGGTCATCGTCAGGTTCACAAAGAAAGAGGTAACTGACCGGAAGCTGACCACATGTTTGAAAGGGGATTGTATAATTGAGTGTAAGAATGTAGAGGGCGTGCTTAGATGTTGGCAGGCACAAAACCAAAGTCTATACTGTGTAAAAACTACACTGACAAACACCACACCAACGTTATACATAAAATACAATGTGATAACTGACACGACTTCTATATTGGAGAAACAAGTAGACAAATGGACAAAAAGTCACCTTCACACGTTTTCGAACACTGCAAATCAAATAAACACAACATAACCATAGAAAACACCCAAATACTAAATAAAGAAACAAACATAAACAAACGCAAAATTAAAGAAGCCTTACTTATACAACTCAAGCCCAAAATAAACCAATACAAAGGAACACCTTTATACCTATATTAATATATATATTCAAACATCTAAGCACGCTCTCTACATTCCCACACTCAGTTATACAACCCCCTTTAAACATGTGGTCAGCTATCGGTCAGTTACCTCTTTCTTTCTTTGTGAACCTGACGATGACCGAAGAAGGTCGAAACGTTGTTTGCTCCTCTACGTAAAAAAAATGTGTCAACCCAAACCATCCGTTTTTACATATATAAATAAGAAATATACGAAGGACTGTGAAAAAATAACATAAGCCACAATAACATCTTCTAGTTTTTCATAAAATGAAAAAAAAATCAGCATATTCATGAAATAAAAAACAGACACACTTAATAGTCCTTTGTTATGTCATAAACTCCTTACACTTTGTCCAATTATTCGAAATTAAGAAAACGACTATAATAGTTGCACGTGATAATAATTAAACCAATGCAATGATAATTGAGACTCGATATAAAAAACAAAGTAAACTAGTTTATGATATACATCTTCACGTCTCTTAACATTATATATAACAAATTATGTTCATTAAATAATATTTTAAGGTCTTTTTTATTTCTTTTTATACCAGTGTTTGTGTTTAAATTTATTCGGTAATAAACTGTTAAATCTTCTAAGAATTTAGAGGGCAGAAAGAGAGAAGCTCAAAATATCTTTTTTTTTTCTTTTTTTAACCTTAAGTCCAGGTTGTATCTGTCGGATTACACCTAACACCTTTAATCTTATTGATAGGATGTTTACCTTCTATCCAAAATAGATTTTCAATCCTGTTTCACTGAATGTGATTTTCTTTTGTTTTCGAATAAGAAAACTGATCTTTCCCTCTTCAAGCGATAAAGTAGCGAAGAATAGTGTTACAATGGCTTTACTAATCACGTGCCTTCTTCAGAGACACCCACCTTTTGCTGATTTCCACAAAAGGATAAACTAGAATCTTCATTCTGCTTTCTCAGAATCTGAGAACCTTCCAGCATAAATGAGATGAAAATATTCCATTTCCAAACACTTGAAAAATGTATCGAATGTTAAGTTCTAGGGCCCTGACTTAGAGGTTTTCGTGTCAGGCTGTATATCGCAGAATCCTTGATTCGAAAAATGATACTGTAAAGTACGTTCCGTACTTTGAGATAGGTCACGTTTTAAAAGTACTGTAAATCCCGTTATTTAATATTAAAAGCCGGGGGAAGCCTTCGCTAAGAAACGTACTTCTGATTGGCTGCCTTCTCGCTCATGAGTAGTTTATAATTAACAATAGCAGTGTCTGAATACTAGATGTCTCTGCCCTGACCGATCAGACCATGAGATGTTGTTCTTTGGTTAAAAGTTTAAATTTCAATTATTAAATGCCTGTAACATTCCTAGCAAAATGTTCATTATTATTCAATTCTGAAAACATTAGTTGTGTAATAATAACAGTGGCATTTGATTCTATAACTAAAACAAGTATGACTGATTTTCATTAGTTTTCAGGTAAAATCAATAGGAATTACTGTGTATAAAATTATATACACGCACACAAACAAAGCGTATTTTAATCTACGCCTAGCAGGTTTTATTTTGCTGTTATTTTTCTCAAGTTTCAGAAAACCCTTCTAAGACAGGTTCCTCGGTAAAAACAAATAAAGTAAATTGGTTAAACGGTAAATACACCTTTGTTTACTTCTCATATTCGTGACATCATCATTTGTAAAAACATTATCCATATTCGAATTATTGCTGTTCTTGACTTGAAACTTTGAAATAACATACGCATACATAAATTCAAACTTTTAAACACATTCCCATTTAACATATTCGTGTTTCTTTTCTAAACTTCGCTATGCCATTCGTTATGAAAATGACCATTTGATGTTGATTAACAAAGTAGAAACGCTAAAGTAAAGTATTCCATTAGGGTTAATCTGTAAAATAAACATCATTTAAAAAGTCCAGAATTTCTAATCTTGCTTCTCTCTCATCTCTACTTTTAATAACACAATGTAACACAAATAACACTATGTAACATAAATTTTTATCCTGGATAGTATGTGTTATTTCTTAATTGCTTATGTTGTAAAAGTACAGAAAATGGCCATTATTCCCTTCAAACTTTACTTTTGTGACCTGGGTGATGAAATTTAGAAATTAACCTATTTTCTATGTAAAAACGGGCAAATTTGTACATTTTCATTTACATAAGGTCTGAATAAAACAACATATGAATCAAGATTTACATGTATTTATACTAAAGTTATACAAAAATGTTTAGAAGTGAGTAGTTTTTCGAGATTTGCGACTGTAATGTAACTCACTTTCACGTGTCAGCCTCCAAATATAGTCTCCCATCATGTTTTCGTTATATGCTTCCAGGTCACAAAAGCAAAGTTTGAAGAGAAAAATAAGTCATTTCTATTTACTTTAGGCGTAAGCAATTGAGAAATAAACCTTTCTGCCCAGGAACAAGAAAAAGTAAGAAAGTAAATGAAGTGGTAGAAACACTGTTAGAAGTGGGACTGGCCAAGGATTGGGTGCTTAACTGGAGAAGAATGTAAATAGGTAGGTAAAAGTATGAGAACAGAAAGGGGTGTCAAAAAGCCAGTAGAGGTGATGCAAAAATTTATTTTTTTTATACGAGTAAATTTTTTTCAGAATCGTCCTTCATTATTAATCATTAATATAAGTTATACATCGAATAAATTTGCATGATTTTTCTTTACTAGAATAACTAAAAAAATAACAAAATCGTACAATTAGGAGAGCTCTGTTTAACTTAATTTTCAAACCTTTTTTTTTTAAGAAATAAAACAGGGGTGAGTTGCATGACAACCTGCTGTTTCCATTGTTGAAGATATACAACGTAGGTGTCCCAGATTTTAGCATTGTAAATACGTAAACTGACCCACCAGGGAACAGTACACATTTATTAAATGTTTTACATTTTAAATTTACATAAAACATGAAGTCGGAATTCAAAATAATTTAATAAAGTTGTGATATATTAGAAAACTGAAAACATGTTTATTAAGTAACCGAGGAAGTTCCACTGCTCATAAAGTATCTAACATTAAATCACCTATGTCATACCAGCAGTATTGGATTGTTTATTATAATCTTTATTTGACTCTTTGTGAGAAAAATATAAAAGAAATGATCCAGGTTGAGATTATATTAAAGCTGTGGCCAGGTGGCTAGGGGGCCCTCGACTCGTAATCTGAGGGTTGCGAGTTCGATTCCCAGTAGCATCAAACATGCTCACCGTTCCAGCTGTGAGGGCGTTATATCGCTATTCGTTGGCAAGAGAATAGCTCAAGAGTTTGCGGTGAGTGGTAATGACTAGCTACCTTCCCTTTAGTCTTACACTGTAAAACTAGTGACGGCTAGCGCGAAATGCTAAACAAACCAAGAAAAACTTTCAAATTTCATACCATATCGCAATAGTGCATTTTCAATACACAGAAACTGTAGTTTGTTTAACGTTAAAATTAATGTATTCAGAGTTCATTAATCTCTGCACTCATTGGTGTTCGACTGCTTTTATCTAGAACTATCCTGAATGCTGGCTTAGGTGTTGTTCAGTTAATTTGACGAATGAAAATAAGTTGGTTGCGACAAAATTCCTTAAAGTTAGCTTAATTAGTTAGACTATCTGGCCTGTAAAAAAAAAAAAAAAACACACATACACACACACAACTAATCACATTCTTTTGTTTAGAATCAAAACCCGAAGCTCTTATCAGAAATTTTTGTTTCATAATTCTGAAACATCAGCCTATAACTCAGGCTATTCTTATCTGTCGAAATAAAGGCACTTAGTCTTCACTCTAAAATGGCACTAATATTATAACAACTCTGAGAAAGATGTATGCAACGTTAATATGTTTGTTTCGTTAATATTATTACAAGTCTGTATAAAGCTTGTACAACGTTAATACATCTGTTTGATTTTTGGTGTTACAATTCAGAACACAACTTGTACAATTCTAATATATTTATTTTATTAATATTATTACAAGTCTGAAAAAATGTGTACAACATTAATATATTTGTTTTATTAATATTATTACAAGTCTGAAGAAATATGTACAGCTTTAATATATTTGTTTTATTAATATTATTACAAGTCTGAAGAAATATGTACAACTTTAATATATTTGTTTTATTAATATTATTACAAGTCTGAAGAAATATGTACAACTTTAATATATTTGTTTTATTATTGTTTGTTTTTGAATTTCGCACAAAGCTACTCGAGGGCTACCTGTGCGAGCCGTCCCTAATTTAGCAGTGTAAGACTAGAGGGAAGGCAGCTAGTCATCATCACCCACCGCCAACTCTTGGGCTACTCTTTTACCAACGAATAGTGGGATTGACCGTCACATTATAACGCCCCCACGGCTGAAAGGGCGAGCATGTTTGGCGCTATGGGGATGCGCACCCGCGACCCTCAGATTACGAGTCGCACGCCTTAACACGCTTGGCCATGCCGGGCCTGTTTTATTAATACTATTACAAGTCTGAGAAACTGTGTACAACTTTAATATATTTGTTTCATTAATATTGTTACAAGTCTGAATAAAGATTGTACAACTTTAATATATCTATTTGATTATTGGTGTTTTGAGTCTGAGCACAGCTTGTACAACTTTAATACATTTGTGTGATTATTGGTGTTTCAAGCCTGAGAACAGCTTGTACGACTTTAATATACCTGTTTGGTTAGTGCAGTTTCAAGCCTGAACACAGCTTGTACAACTTTAATATATGTGCTTAATTATCGCTGTTTCATAGCTGAAAGAATGGATGGTGTTTATTGGCATCGGGTCTCGATTATTCTAATCCATAACTCTGCACACAAGACCACACCGACCATTAACTCGAAGATTGTATTACCTCAAAATTAGATGATTATAAACAACTTTCTATTTTCTATTCAAAATTCACATACGTCTACATTTGTTTGTTAAAATATTGTGCAAAGCGAATCGTGGACTATTTGCACTAGCTATCCCTAATTTTGAAGTGATAAACTGGAGTAATGTACAGACTCGGAGCCATAGGAGTAGTTTACATGTGAGACGAGGGATGTGTAACCCACACTCTTTATTAACGAGGACACGAAGCCATAGGAGTAGTTTACATGTGAGACGAGGGATGTGTAACCCACACTCTTTATTAACGAGGAGTACAGACACGGAGCCATAGAAGTAGTTTACATGTGAGACGAGGGATGTGTAACCCACACTCTTTATTAACGAGGAGTACAGACACGGAGCCATAGGAGTAGTTTACATGTGAGACGAGGGATGTGTAACCCACACTCTTTATTAACGAGGAGTACAGACACGGAGCCATAGGAGTAGTTTACATGTGAGACGAGGGATGTGTAACCCACACTCTTTATTAACGAGGAGTACAGACACGGAGCCATAGGAGTAGTTTACATGTGAGACGAGGGATGTGTAACCCACACTCTTTATTAACGAGGAGTACAGACACGGAGCCATAGGAGTAGTTTACATGTGAGACGAGGGATGTGTAACCCACACTCTTTATTAACGAGGAGTACAGACACGGAGCCATAGGAGTAGTTTACATGTGAGACGAGGGATGTGTAACCCACACTCTTTATTAACGAGGAGTACAGACACGGAGCCATAGGAGTAGTTTACATGTGAGAAGAGGGATGTGTAACCCACACTCTTTATTAACGAGGAGTACAGACACGGAGCCATAGAAGTAGTTTACATGTGAGACGAGGGATGTGTAACCCACACTCTTTATTAACGAGGAGTACAGACACGGAGCCATAGGAGTAGTTTACATGTGAGACGAGGGATGTGTAACCCACACTCTTTATTAACGAGGAATTTCATCCATCACTTTTTAGACTGATAGATGTGGCCCTGCAGAATATTTTGCAACCATTACCAATTTTGTAAACAAAGTTACTGTCCTGCGTGGAAGGAACTTATTGAAATTTAGGTTGATCTGCTTAGTGGCTAATTGTTGTTCCATCGGCAATAAAAATAAGATAATACAGACTTGATTCTATACCCAAAAGTAACAATTCATATGCTGCTCTCAAAATAATTTGTTGTGCGTCGAGTACAAAAGAGCAAATAATATAAATTATATAAACATAATATATAAACTATATAAGCTATATAAACATGGGGAGCGCATATTATATGTCAATGTTTGTGTACAAAAGCAGTTTGTCTTTTTAATAACCGAATTAGTAGATTTTAGGGAAAAACAAACAAACCATAAAATAAAATAAAATGAAGCTTGACATATACCTTTTAAGGAATGTGTAGTTTATGTGTGAAAAAAATAATTTAATTACAGTTTATATGCATTAGACATTCTAGACATTTATATTTATAGACCTTCATTGCACTACACCGTTTATAGAAATAATAATAAATTAGTATATACTTTTTGTAATAGGTTTCTCATTTTTTGATGTTGTTAGTTTGAAACGCCAAATACCTTTCCAAATAAAATTACAGATTTCTTTCTGATTAAATTTCACTAAAACAATATTTTATATAACTAACCCTTTTTTTATATGTTTTATCTTGATTGATACATTGTTATAGTTATGTCTTTTCCTATTTAGACGTTTATATTGGTGTTTAGAGCAGGGAGATTTCTCATTACGTTATAAGGCTTAGCTTAATAACAATCAACCTACTTGGTTTTGTTTGTTTGTTTTTAATTTCGCGCAAAACTACACTAGGGCTATCTGCGCTAGCCGTTCGTAATTTAGCATTGTAAGACTAGAGGGAAGGCTGCTGGTCATCACCGCCCACCGCCAACTCTTGGGCTACTCTTTTACCAACGAATAGTGGGATTGAGCGAACATTATAACGACCCCCGGATGGAAGGGCGAGCATGTTTCGTGCGACGGGGATTCGAACCCACGACCCTCAGATTACGAATCGAACGTCTTAACCCCTTAAACTTGGTTTAAGTTGTGAAAAGCTCAAGTTAGGCTAGAGTACATGATTGGCAATTGAATAATTACTCATTTCGTTCAGTTTTGTAAATTTTGGGTTCGTGTTTTGACGAAGAAATAGAAATACAAGAAATACCATTTGAACTAAGAATTAGCAAGTAAACTTGTTACTTGTGTCTAATGTAAACTCAGGCCTTTCTGCGAACATTATCTAATCTAAGTTATAGAATTGGTAGTCAAGGAATTAAAATGTTTTTTTGTTATTGTTAGGTAGTCTAGACCAGTAAAAGAAAATATTGTAGCACTGGTTTCAGCAAGATTATTATTTTTCAAGCTGATAACATTTGCTCCAGGTGAAATTGAAAATTTAATGGAAATTATGAAACTGTGGAAAGAAGATAAGAAAGGTGAAGAATATATATGGGAGCTTAAGGAACGAACAATTTTACAAAATAATTCCTAATGACAATAAATTTATTCGGGAAAAAGATCGAAATCATCATAGAAAATGAAAAAATTAAAAGTTGAAAAACCTTACGAAATGGGCAGAAAAATTGTAATAAATACTGAAAAAATACTAAAGGATATCAATAAACAGTAGAATTATTATAACAACAATATTATAGAAGTATAAAGGATATCAATGAACAGTAAAAGTATTATAACAACAATATTATAGAAGTATAAAGGATATCAATAAACAGTAGAATTATTATAACAACAATATTATAGAAGTATAAAGGATATCAATGAACAGTAAAAGTATTATAACAACAATATTATTGAAGTATAAAGGATATCAATGAACAATAGAAGTATTATAACAACAATATTATAGAAGTATAAAGGATATCAATAAACAGTAGAAGTATTATAACAACAATATTATAGAAGTATAAAGGATATAAATGAACAATAGATGTATAATAGCAACAAAATTAAAGAAGTATAAAAGATAACAGTTGGAACAAGATCAGTTATGAGCAAAATAATAACATTAATGTGAGTTTAATACGACTGAAATAAACTGTGAAATGCAACAATTAAACCAGCCACACGTATCTCTTATCTGTGCAAGGTTTCTATTTCTAACCACAAACATTATCTGAAAAACCCATCCGGTGTACATAGCTTTCCACCTATGACTACAAGACCTTCTTAGACTAACACAAATACACTGACAGTTCACTAAGTTAAAGAATTTATTATACCAGTTCAACAATATCGCCCAGTAGAGAAACCAACAAATAATGATGGAGTGCTGTTTATGTTTCCGTGCTTTTCAAAGGATCGGACTTAACAACAGTAAGCTACCTTCCAATAGAGACCCACAACAACTACATAGCATTAACAATGTGCTCCTGTTGGAAAACTAAACTTCATGATATTTTGTTGAAAACAGTCAATAAGAAGGAACGAAAATATTTGTATTTACAAATAGTTTGGACTTTTCTGAATATGTCTATTTCACTTTCATCTAAATCTGAAGATGATGTTATGATTACAATTAATATGATCAAATGATGTAAAATTACATTAAATAACATGGAAGAAAGGACATGTACAGATTATAGATTTAATAACAAATATTCATCGTATATAATACATTTAGTTATGAATGTGAACTATACATGAAGAAATATAATTTATGATGATAAAAGTTATTTAGAATCAATTTAGGCCTAAGGATGTTTGTAAGTCATTAAGAACTGTTCGATTCTTTGCTGTATGCAAGTGAAGTTCAAGACATGATGATCATGTAATTATAATTGTGAAATTGTTATATAAAATCATGTGATGTGTGTTGTTATAACATAATTTATTAAGTATAACTATAGTATTATTTTCAGATTCCTTTAAAATTGAAATAAGTGTATTCCGGAATGTCAAATCGCTTGTAAATAAAATATATTATTTGCCATATCTGTTAATTCATTATTTTTTATTAAACTACCAGACATCAGAAGCTGAATTATCAAACATGTTTAAAGCATTGCACCAAAAGGAAGTTTTTAATCATAGTTTAGAAACAAAGTAAGGAGGAAAGACAATACCTTAATCTAACTTAGCTAGAGACATGTAAAGCTATGTCCAGTTATTTTCTAAAGATGCTCCTCTTGAAATGTTAAAATGCATCGCAGTGTAACCAGTTCATGGATTTCACAGTGGGAAAGCATTTGCAAAACATACTAAAGAAAATTACAAGTACAACTTTAAGGTACGTTGGTCAGTCAGTAATGAAAGTCAGTTATAGTTGCAAGTAAACAATACAAAATAACATCTAGAAATTATGAAATTTTCAGATCAGTTAATGTAGAAATCTAGAAAAATCAATTACATAATTGTTTATTCAGAATAAAAAATTTTGAATTTTGTCTTAGAAAATATGCTTAAAGTCAGAACCTACAGAGAATTTTAATGAAATATAAACTGCTACCAAAAGACGTCAGGAAAGGAAAACAGTTATGAGTGAGGAAAATATGAATGTTTAAATCGCTACTGTAATGAATCAGTCATCTATAATAATAAAAGGGCGTGTATGTGAATATGTGTCTGTGTCTGTATATGAGGCTGCCACAACTTCAAGAAGAAAATTAAAAACCTGAAATTTTGCATAGTTACTAGTGTACCTGAGTGTTATTACTAATCCACGTGCTTGCGCGCATCTTTTTGTGAGGTAATCAAACGAAAAAAAAACACATATAAAAGAATATGTACCCACCATAACTCCAAGAACAAATAACCTAGAACCTTGAAATTTTGCACTCATAATAGATGCACTCTGAGGATGTGCTTCTGGGTATTATTACATACCTTATCCACGTACATGTGCGCATGCATATCTCTTTTAATGAAGCAAGCTAGCAAAAAAAATCACACAGAAAAGAAGTGACTCCATGCATTACAAATAGAAATTTCAGATAGACAGGTACACACATGCGTGTCTGTGTATGTGTGATCGCCATAGCTTCTAGGATACGTAGTAAGTAAACCCTGAGGGTTTGCACCAGTATATTATTACTAATCTACTAGCTTGAGTATCTTTTTACGCGATAAACCACATCAAAAAGAAATGATTCCTTATATTAAAAATAAAAATCATAACCATACATACACGTGCGTGTTTGTGCATGTGTGATCGCCATAGCTTCAAGTACAAAGAACCTGTAACTTATAATTATGCATCCATACTAAGTAAACCCTGAGAATGTGCATCTGGGTATTATTATTTTTCTTGTCCATGTGTGTGCATCAGAGGTAGGTCAAACTGCAGAATATCTAACGCCATTGCCAAGATAACATACAGAGTATCACTAGAAATGGAACCACTAGTAAATCTCATCAACCATTTATATGAAGAGAACTTTCTTAGTGACAATGCAGCAAGAGTGGTAAAAGATAAGAGGTCATCCCTCATTTTGTGCCATGAGTCTCGGAACAGAAAACCACCGAAAATGACTAGAAGATGATAAATCTATTAATGGATCAAAACACTTTCACATGCAAAAAAGGGAGAATTATTGTTACACATTTTTTTACTGCACATAATTCACCCAATTTGCTTCTCCACATTTTTGCCTTCGATTTTTTTACATAAGTTCTTTGAAGCCTCAATAATTTTTACATCGAGAAATTGTACACGTTCAGCAGTGACTGGGAGTGCTCTTTCAGCCTCTTTACATCAAGATGTTGTTTGATAGCATCTGGTGTAAAATGAACCACGATATAAGAGTCTTGTTTCTGATGATAAAAATCTGCATGTTTTTGTTTACAGTCATGATTCTGTAAGTTACTTGCAAATCTCTCATGCCATTATCCAAAGTGCAACCCAAACATGTAATGATTCTCCACCATGCTTGACTGCAGCTGCTTACATTGATTACAATACCATTCAGCTCTCTTCTGTCGAACAAACTGGCGTTGATTGTCGCCAAACAATTCGAGCTAGGATTTGCCTGTAAAGAGTATATGATATAAACTTTACACATTCCACTTTTTCAGATTCAAAGCACATTTCAATCTCTTGATTTGTTTGCTTCTCTTTAGTAAACGTTTTTGAGAAGCTACAATTTTTTGAGACCATTACTCCCTTAAGGATATCTTACTGTTATCGAGGTAACATTCACACCTGTCTTTATAACAAATATTACTTAAACCTGAGTCGTTTAATAATTCAATTTTCGTAAATTATTAGTATTTCAGACATACTCTGAGAAATTTGAAAGTCACAAGTGATTATATTTCGTATCATAGATAATTGTGTTGTCTGTTTCTTTCTTTATATTGTAACGGATTTATTATTTATTTCAGTACCTACGCTTGTTTCAGTATATTTTTTTTTTTGTTTTGCATGTGATGTATATTCTTGACTGTGTATTGCACAAGTCCAACCTCTTTTCGAAATTTGTAGAAGATTCTTGCGAGCAATAATAAAGAATATTTGCTTTACGAAAATGCCCTAGAACATTGTTGAAACTTCAAGAAACTCGTGTGATTCATGCAAACGCTGAGAAACAGTAGAAGAATATTATTAGTCAGCTACAGTTAGCGTTATGTAGACCTCGGAAGCTATAATTGTGATTAGCGCCTATTAATCGAAAACCTACAGATGTGTGTGTGTGTGTGTTTTCTTACAGCAAAGCCACGTTGGGCTATCTGCTGAGCCTACAGAGGGGAATCGAACCCCTGATTTTAACATTGTAAATCTGTAGACTTTTCAATGTACTAGCGGGGATTCAAACCTAGAGATATTTGACCAGGAATGTTTATAGATTTCAAACATTACAAACCGTTCAATTAACTTTGGAACTTACAAGGACATTATATATATCTTCGCCGGAAAAAATCAGCTTGTAAGGGTGTGAAGCCAATCAGACTAACTGGCTTGAGCGAGGTGTGACAATATAAACTCAGAATTTATCTACTCGACGTGGACCTGGATCATCAACATAACATTAAGGTCTAGACCGGATATTAGAACCAGTATTGTCAGTAAATTTGTAAACTCTTGCATATAAAATAACATTTGTAATAACTATTAGTAATAACGTTATTATAACCTATATTTTTCGTACATTAAAATATATGTTTATAATAAAAAGGAAACTTTGTGTATCATTCTTGCTGGCAAATATAATAAATTTAATATATATCAACATCAAGTTAACTTTTAAATTCAAATTTCCTGTTATTTGGAATAATACAAAACGTACGTGATAAATTGAACACTCGTTCGAAATAAATTACAATACGGAACAATACTCATGGTCTATGAGATGAAAATATCAAATTCACAATCATTTCAGCATTCCTATATATATAAATAATTAATGTAACATCTGTTCAAAGGCCCAGTGGATAAACAATAAAAACAACAACAAAACTATGCTTGGTATTAAAAAACAACAACAAAACTATGCTTGGTATTAACCAAGAGTAGAAGTGATACAATTAATCAGAAGAACCTGAAATCTGTGATAAAAATTTGAATTTGGTCACCACTAAAAACTGATAGACTTCAATGTGCATTAGAAGATGTAAAATTTACAAGCCCGGCATGGCTAGGTGGATTAAGGCGTTCGACTCATAGTCCCCAGGCCGCGGGTTCAAATCCCCGTCGCACCAAACATGCTCGCCCTTTCAGCCGTGGTGGCGCTATAAGGTGACGGTCAATCCCACTATTCGTTGGTAAAAGAGTAACTCAAGAGTTGGCGGTGGGTGATGATAACTAGCTGCCTTTTCTCTAGTCTTACACTGCTAAATTAGGGACGGCTAGCACAGATATCTCTTGTGTAGCTTTGCGTGAAATTCAAAACCAGCCAAGACAACAACGGATATAAAATTAAATAAACCACAACACAACATCAAATCTGAATGCCTCTTCCAATAAAAGCAATTAATTTAGATCGTTGAAAACAGTGTTTTGATTTTATTATAATGTGAACATACTAATGGTAAAAATGAGGATGATTTTTCAACAAATCTCATCTTCTTTTTTAAGGTTTTCTTTCCGTGGTTAAAGATAATTTTTGTTCTACGTTAAATAACAATTATTCATAACCTAATTACGCTCAAAAACTCCACTTATAACCTTTCATTAATTTTCTTGTTTATTTTTATAAGAACATCTTTCTTGCTCCAGTTTGTCACAGCGTGTTACTCCATCAAAAACGTTACATTTTTAATCCATCTTTTTTATATATCGTTTTCGTGGGGTTTTTGTAGTTTGAAAAACTTGAAGAAAGCAAAACGCCGCTCTTCACGCCTCAGGAAGATAGACTTAAGTTCGTCGTACTGCTGATGTAATTATGTACCAGTAACCTTGAAGATAACCAATCCAGATTTCTTCTCTATTGCTGGTTTCGAAAAACATAAACAGTACTGTGTAAAAACACTCTAGGAAAGAAACCTTTTTGTATTTAACGTGCAAAATGTGAAATTAAAAACTTGTGGCATTAAAACTAAAATTCATGACAAAGTGAAAGATCCGGTTTTAATGTCTTAGTAAATGAGATATGTTTTCAAATGCCTAAAGTTATTTTTATAAATACTTCAACCATAGTGTTGAAAAGTAAAGTAACATCCACCTAAAAACTTCTAATAAACCATTTTTACCAGTACAGTAAAGTAACATCCACCTAAAAACTTCTAATAAACCATTTTTACCAGTACAGTAAAGTAACATCCACCTAAAAACTTGCTAATAAATCATTTTTACCAGTAAAGTAACATCCATCTAAAAACTTGCTAATAAACAATTTTTACCAATACATATTATTTAAACTTCACAGCTAATAAAAATTTGATTGATATACTTAGTAATAAAAACAAAGCGATTTAAACTGTTTAGAAAAATATTAATTAAACGTCTGAAATAAAAACGAAACGATATGAAAAATGTGAAACGCTACACTTCTCCAGGATGCAGTTTCTCTGTTGTTGCTGTTTTTTGTCCAAAACTGTGAAAGATTTCGAGTAGATTCTCAACGAACTTTGAGTTCGGGGAAAGAAAGAAAGAAAAAAAACTTATTTCAATAGTTGTTTTAGTTCTTCTAAATCTTATAGAAAAATATAATCATTATAGCATTTTAAGTCTCGTGGGAATATTCCTCTAAGTGATTATTAGATCTTGACAATTACAAACTGTATACCTTCCTTTATTTGTTGCAGTGGATGGCACTATCTTTTTCATCACATCAACTTCAGAAAATTCAATTACAACATTGCACTAGACATGCATTTAGTACAGTTATTTTTTTAAACGTGGA